>NC_055970.1:20902805-21002805 GCF_018492685.1 Alosa sapidissima | reverse complement strand
CCGGCGGCTGTTGGAGCCTCTCAGAGAGGGGCTAGCGCATCCCCACGGGGCTCTGAAGGATGTGCCTGTGTAGAATATAATTCCCTCAGTGGGAGAAAGAGTGGGGACTTAAGCAGTATTTTATGTGTGTGTGTGTGTGTGTGTGTGTGTGTGTGTGTGTGTGGGTGGGTGGGTGTGCGCATGCGTGCATGTGTATATGTGTTTATGAGTTTGTGTGTGTCTGTGTGTGTGTCTGTGTGTGTGTGTGTCTGTGTATGTGTGTGTGTTTGTTTTGGCTGGACTGTGTTTCTCCTTTGGCTAAGCGAATACTCCACATGTCTGTGATGGAACAACTGAATTGTTTTAAGTAGAGTAGCAATATGAGTGCTTAGTCCAGCTGTGTCCACAAATAACTCTCATTGCTTTCCCCCTCTATTCTTATCCCATTCCATTCCATATCCTCTTTTATATTTTCTTTGGTGTTTTGTTTTATATTTACCTTTTGGCCTTCTCTCTAATACTCTTCTGTCCATTTTTTTTTATGGTCAACCCTTGCGCACAGATTTTTTGCACAAATTCGAGTTGATGTGTGTGGTGTAAAGGACTTATCATGTTAAGACATCTGTGTCAGAATAAAGATCCTATGTCTCTAATTCGATAAAAAAGTCATGTTATCCTCTCCATTTCAATTCTCTCTCTCTTTCCTCTCTCTTTTTCTCTCTACTCTCTATCTCTCTCTCTCTCCTCTCTGTCTCTCTCTCTCTCTCTCTCTCTGCTGAATTGTGGTTTGTAGGGTTTTGAGGCTGTAACAATTGCGGATGGTTTTATTTAAGTACCCGATATTGTTTTAATAAAGGTGTGTTCTCTCTATTTTCTCTGTCTCTCTCAGCGCTCCCTCGCCAGAGAATCCAGCTGACCTTCGATAAGACCTACTACATCGAGCCATCGTTTGAATGCCGCTTCGACCATATAGAGGTGCGGGACGGCCCCTTTGGCTTCTCCCCACTCATCGACCGCTTCTGCGGCCCCAAGAGCCCAGGCGTAGTCACCTCTACTGGACGTTTCATGTGGATCAAGTTCACCAGTGACGAGGAACTCGAAGGCCTAGGGTTCCGCGTCCAATACACCTTCATCGCAGGTGAGCTAAGTATATACGACTGCTACTAGTCCGCGTATGAGAACACAGGCAAGACTGCTACTAGTCCGCGTATGCAGGATGCAGGCAACACTGCTACTAGTCCACAGGCAACACTGCTACTAGTCCGCGTATAAGGACACAGACGAGACTGCTATTAGTCCGCATATGCATGACTCAGTGAAATACACTCAGCACACAGTGAGGTGAAGCACACACTAATGCCGGCGCAGTGAGCTGCCTGCAACAACAGTGGCGCTCGGGGAGCAGTAAGGGGTTAGGTGCCTTGCTCAAGGGCACTTCAGCCGTTCCTACTGGTCGGGGTTCGAACCGGCAACCCTCCGGTTACAAGTCCAAAGCGCTAAACAGTAGGCCACGCCTACCCCTAATGAAGTTACCCTCTAGTAGCCCCACTACCATACACACTCAGTCATGTGTGTTACCATGCTAGAAGGTAAGATGGATGAAATATGCACTACTTTGCACCGATAACCTCAGGGTTTTTTTTTTTATTTGTTTACGCTGTTTTATCTTATAAATGGTCAATACCAGCTTATATCAAACACATTCACTTACGTATTCCCTCTATCAGGTAGACCAAAGATGTAATATATTCAATACGTACTTCAGGACTACAAAACTGAAAACCCCACCAGAGACATCTTTGTATGTTTGCTTTGATGCATCTGATTCTAAAGTTGTTGACATGTAACATTTAGTCCACCTTCATCAAAATATATGTGTTTGATTTAACAGAAGTGAATGTGGGGTCTCCCAAGCAGTTATTTAACTTTGGAAGTTTTCAAAACCCCATTCAGTCTCTCATAAGGATTTTTTTCTTTGAAACTGGATCTAGTAAAATTGCTAATCTGCACCCACAAAATGACACTAGTCACTTTATGCTGTCCTAGTAGAGTGGACCATACAAAATAGACCACACTCAGAGATACCCTTAGAACAGACCATGCTCAAAGATACCCTTAGAACAGACCACACTCCGAGGAACGTTTAAAACAGGTCACACTCAGATGAACTGTCAGGGCAGTCCACACTCAGAGGAACTTTTAGAACAGGTCACACTCAGATGTCCAATGAAGAGCCCATAGGGGTTTCATATAGCATCTAATTTGTTTTGGGACTAGATAAAATACCGGTAGGCAACATTGGAAGATAGCTTCTAGGCCGCACAAATAGCACATTCTGTGTGTGAATGTATACTGTATGAGACTGGCTTCCTTGCAGCAACAGACATTAATGTAGTATTCAGATCTCTAAATAATGTACGCTATGGGGTTGCTGATGTAAATGCTTGTCTGAATTTGATTTTGTAAAATAAATGATTGAATCATCCAATATATTCAAGCAAAAAAGGGGAAAACTCTTTGATGTCTAAATTAACATTTTTGGATGTGGTAACTTATGACAGATGGAGGAAATCTGTCTGGATATATCCACCATGTTACTTTTCATAGTGAAGGCTGTTAAATTAAATTGTACCTCACTAAACCAAGGTCTGTTGCCGAAGTCACATTGTTTTTGCTGTAGATATCATCTCTGCTTAGAAAGGTCGCCCGACGCTAAACGCTAAACGAGCCCTGGCAGATCAAACAGACGATCTTCGGCGTGAATCTGCCGCCATATCCAACGCTCCTTTAATGGGATTTTATCGCCTGTCTCGCTCGCGTTCCCCCCGGCCCCCGCCTTGTGTGGATTGTGACTAATGCTCCGCCTGAATTATCATTGCAGACCCAGATTTCCATTTGCACGTGGGCGGACTGCTGAATCCCATTCCAGGTGAGCCTTCTCAATATTTTACCGCCCTGTCCGCTCATATTTGCAGAGTCCTCTGTTCTCTACGGGTGACTTCCATCTATCTTTCACACACTCCCCTCATCTATCTCTCTCTCTCTCTTTCTCTCTCTCTCTCTCTCTCTCTTTCTGCTCTCGCTGGGGCTATCTGCCATTCCTTTTATCTATGTCTCTCCATCATTTTTCCGGTGTATTATTTTTTTTAAGTCTCTACCTCGTTTCATGTTCATCTTGCAATCTTCAGAGCCTTTTTCATTTTACTTTTGTTGCTTCTTTTAGTGGCCAATATTGACTTTTCATTCTGTCTCAGTCACCTACCTGGTGTTTTCATACACATGTGTATTCTTTCTTTAATACTACACACACACATAAACATACAAGTTCTATATTTTATGAAATGTTTGCCACTGAATCTTTCTCATAAACCACTCTCTCCCTCGCGCCTGCTTTTCTAGATTGCCAGTTTGAGGTCGGAGGCTCTGACGGGGTGGTGCGTTCCAGCCAGGTGGATGAGGATAAGATTAAAACGGACGAGGATCTGGATTGCATCTGGACCATCCGCGCCGCACCCCAGTCGAAGGTGAGACTGCCGTCTGCTCCCACCTTCTCACCTGCAGGCATATCCAGCCTCAGATGGCCAGTCATGCTGGGCTCTCATGCAGGCCTCTTAAAGAGCTGCGTTTGGAGACACCTTTAAGAGCTGACAGCATCCACAGGCCTCTGGCCTCACAGCCCTCATTCTCTCTCTCTTTCTCTCTCTCTCTCTCTCTCTCGCTCTCTCTCTCTTTCTTTCTCTTTCTCTTTTTCTCTTTCTCTCTCTCCTTTCCTTCCCCATTTGCCACATTTCTGTTTGTCTGTCTTTCATATCCATCACACTCTCTTTCACACATCTTTTTGTCTTTCACACACTCTCTCTCTGTCCTCCCCCCTCCTGATCTTTTTTTGCCCGAGCACTTACTCTCTTTGCCCCATCTCTCTCCAGCTTTCTTCCTATCTCTCGCTTCATCCCTCTCTTTCTCTCCATCACTCTGTCTGTCACCATGTCTGTCTTTCTCCATCTCTCCCATCTCTCAGATTCACACACATTAATGCACACACACTTACTAACTGTGTGTGTGTGTGTGTGTGTGTGTGTGTGTGTGTGTGTGTGTGTGTGTGTGTGTGTGTGTGTGTGTGTGCGTGTGGTGTGTGTGTGTGTACTGAGGAAACTTTGAGGCTGAAATTAGCTGTGGCCGGTACGGTGTGGTGCAACAGCAGCAGGTATTAGGGCAGTGAAGCAGAGACGGCCAACCCGCTGAACAGCTGAATCAGCACAAGTTGGGAGGGTAGTGGGCCCAGCGAGCCATACACTGTAGTCTAAGGGATTACACACACACACACACACACACACACACACACACACTGTCACACACACAGCCTCCTGCGGCAGTCCTATACGCGCCGCATGTCACCCACTCTTCAAATTCAGCATGTTTCCTGGCGCGTGGCTTAAAATAGCCCCCCATGAGAGGTGCAGCTTTTATTTTTAGAAAAGAGAGAGATGTGGTGTTGTTAGCGACAGCAGAATTAAACAGGTACAGCGAGAAAAACCTGCAGCTGAACTTGTTAGGCTTGCATAGGGACTGATTGCACTGCAGTGGGAACCCTATTGCATTGCAAATTCCAATTCCATTATTTTACACCTGCAATATGCCTAAGCCATGAATCTGTCTTGTCATAATCTGTAGATACTCTGTGTTATTCAGCAACAATGGCTCTAGTTGTTGCACTAGGATTTACTGTTGTGAAAGATGGTTAATAATATTCCTATACTGCCTCTGGGAAGGATTGGCTAATATGTATGTTCTTTTACTAGTTACTCATTCAAAATTCTGAAAAAAGTAGACTGATTAAGAGTCTGATTAAAACCTACTTAATAGGGCACTCTGTAAATGAGGTTTTCTCCAGAAATCTACAACAGTAATATGATGTTCTATTCACAGTAAATGGCTAATTTGCTGAGACAGGAAATGTAAATGGCCCGCTGCCGTCTTCAATCTTCCAGATTTATCTACGGTTCCTGGAGTACCAGATGGAGCACTCCAACGAGTGCAAGAAGAACTTTGTGGCGGTGTACGACGGCAGCAGCGCCATTGAGAACCTCAAGGCAAAGTTCTGCAGCACGGTGGCCAACGACGTGATGCTGGGCACGGGCGTGGGCGTGGTGCGCATGTGGGCTGACCGCAACAGCCGCCTCAGCCGCTTCCGCATGCTCTTCACCTCCTTCGTCGACCGTGAGTTTCACCTCCCTGCTTCCAACTTCCACTCGCTCTCTCCCTCTCTTTCTCTCCCTCTCTCTCTCTCTCTCTCCCTCCCTCTCTCTCAGTCCCTTCTCTCCTCTCACCCTACACTACATCCATATCCTCATGTGCTTGTTAGTATGTCTCTACTCTAGTTGTGCCCTTCTTCTCTATGTTCCCTTCCTTTTCTTCCTCATCATGTTCTCTCTTCCCTTCCTCCCCTCATCTTCCTCTCCATCCACGCTCCCTCTATTTCCTTGCTCTCCTCCTGCAATATCTTTGTCTATCCCCTGTTCTCTATCCTTGTTTCATTCTTGTTCATCCCCTCTCCATCATTCTCCTTGGCCTCATGTTTCTTCTCCTCCCCATCTGCCTCCTCTTCTGTCTCTTCTCCAGCTTAAGCTGCACTCCTATGGAGACCTCCTCCTTGAATGTCTGCCCTTTTTACTACTGGCCTTTTTATTAGCCTGTGGCTGACATAGATTGGAAGTACAAATAGAACAAGTTGAAATCCATACTTTGAATGTGTGTGTGATGCATGAGCTGCTGATGGGATTTTTTTGCTGTGGAGATTGTTTGTTGATGCAGTCTGCTAACAGTGCTGCTGACAGAGTCCAGATCAAGAGACAAACTCTGTTAAAAGAGTGCTAGCCCTGTAGAGAAATATCCATGCAGATAAATATTTTGAGATATACTGTACAATGATCATTTTCAATGAATGATGACCTCACCTATCTCATGGAATTATTGCTATCGTTATGCCTGTGCACTGATATAGGTTTTGGCACTGGTACGACTGTACTAGCAAAGATTGGCACATTAGTAAACTGGCAGAGTCTTTGATACCAGTAGGAATGCCCTCCCTGGCAAACCAGCCGGGCTGGAGTGAGTGTCCACACTAGTAGGTTTATTAAGGACTCATTGGTATTTCATCTCTTAATGTGCAGTAGGCGAGCTCAGCAGGCATTGCACCTATTAGCACAAAATTGATTGCTGGAGTGAATCCTCAGACGGGGACTCTGCGCAGAAGCGCTCAGATGTAGGCCAGTTCACAGATGAAACCGTTTATATTCTTGTTTTTCCCTGTTCTCTGTTTCACTTTTTAATCTATTATTTAAAGGCTTTGTAAGTCAAATCAGGTTTGTCGAATTGTGCGAAAAGGTCAACTGGATATGAGAAGGAGAGAAATCGTCACCGATAAATTAAAAGTGTGAGCAGCTCTGCGCTGAGTGACATTCTGCCTCTAATTTAAGAACGAAGTTAATTAGTCTTCCCCTTACAAAGGTGAGATATCAAAAAAGCCAATTACTCCCCCCCCCTACACACCTTTGCTGACTTACTCAAAGAACATAAAAGTTCTTACTATGCAGACTGCGAAGTCATATTTTTCCATAGTAATGAGGGACTACTAATGGAAAACAGGGATTTATCTTGTGTCAATGCATAACAACGCTAAAGTAGCTTTCTCTCTTTTAGTGCAAGTCATTTAGATATGAAACACATTTAATGCTTTATTCGGCAAGGCAAGTTCAGGACAGATGCTGTTTAAAGGTTGTATGTAAATTGCTAGAAATTGCCATGAAACAAACTGTTGTCTCCTCCACAGCACCGTAATATTTTTATTAAATGGCTGAATAATTCAAGAAAATTAATTGCTTCGTTCACTGCAAACCTTTGCTGAATACCAATGTGTTTTGTACTGCAAGCTCTGTCTGTGGAATATGCCCGTTGGATGGAAGCAGTGCAGTGCATCGCAAGTCGGAGTTGGACAGAAATGCTTTATACACAGTGACGATGATGGTACACTGAAGACAGGGTGTGTGTGTGTGTATATGTGTGTGTGTGTGTTGTTTTTGAACCGGACGTGTGTGTGGGGTTGTCGGACTTGAGGTGTAATCCGTTTGTCCAGGCTCAGGCGGATTCACAGCCAAATGAAAGGCCATAATGGAAACATTCATCTTCATGGCGCGGCAAACCAGACAAGCCTGCTCCCGCTGTCGGCTCCAATCGGCCCGCCGCGCGCTTGGTTGACAGGCCGTGCAGTGCATCGTGGGTAAGCGGAATGCCCCCGGCGGCAGCTCCGGGTGGGTAGTGGCGTCGTGCCGTTCGGTGGGGGGTGTGGGGGGGGGGTGGGGTGTTGCATGAGGTGGCGGTGCCGGTGGCAGCAGACCGGGGTGTCTGGTGAAGGCGAGCGACGCGTAATGGGTTTGGAAGTGAGTGACACACCAGGAGACTGGCGCGGAGCGGGGGGGGGGGGGGTCACCCTCGGAGACGGCTGCTGCTACATGACCCCCTTCATCCTGCTGTCAGACACACTTTAGCCCCGCAGAGGCCAAGAGGATGTGAAGGCTCAAGCCTTCCCTCTCTCCTCTCCTCTCCGCTCTTTCCTCCTCTCTTTTTCTCGCCCCATTTCTCCTTGTCTTTTCTCCTCCCCTCTCCTTTCCCTCTACTCCCAATCCAGTCTCACTCCCTCCTTCTCTTCATCTCTCCTCCTCACTTTCTCTCCGCAGCAGAAAAAGAGAGGCGAATGATGGAAAGACTTAACCTTTGAGTTCCTTGTATTACCGGTCAGAAGGAAACACACTAAAGGTCTGAAAACTCAGGCAAAACGAAAAAGGAGAAATACCTAACCGCACATGAAATCAAAACCAAAACAAAATCCAATGGTCTGTATCAATCAATTCATGAACTCAGAAGAGAGAGAGAATAAGATAGAGGGAGAGAGAGAGAGAGGGAGAGAGAGAGAGAGAGAGAGAGGACCACACATCCACAGTGTTACATTGCTGTGTCTGTGTCATCTGTCTGTGCCTTTCCTGCTTTCCCTTCTCTCTTCACCCCTTTGTTCTCTTCCTTCCTCAACTCTCCCCACTTCCTCCCATCTTCATTGCACTCTTCTCCACCATCAGCTCACTTCACCATCCCTCCTTCTTTCTCCTCTTCCTGCTCCTCCTTCGGCCCTCCCCTCTGCCTCCTCTCCTCCTCCCTACTCCTGTCTGTGTCCTTCCCCACATCCTCCCTCATCTGTCACTCTCTTCTCTGTCTGTCGTTCTGAATCTCCCAATGTTCCCTTACTCCCTATCTTCCTCGCCCTGCCTGTCTTAATCTTCCTTATGCTACCTCTCTCTCTCTCTCTTTCTCTCTATCTACTCCTCCTCCTGTCTTGCCTTCTCTTGCCATCTCTCTCCCTCTCCCCTCTCTCATGACTGGAATTGTAAGAGGCCGTTTTTGTCCAGGCTGTCACAGTGGCCATGCCATCTGTGCCCAGTGTTGCCCATCTGAGCTGATTTATACCACTCAAGCATGTCAAACACACACACACACTCAAACACATGCACGCACACACACACATACACATACTGTACCAAATACACACACAAACACACAGACACACACACAAATCGCCTTACACCCCCCCCCCCCCCACCACTACCACCACTACCACCACTACCACCACTGACACACACTCACATACAACTCTCTCTCTTTCTCTGTGTCTCTCTTTCTTTCTTAAACACACATATACACACACTTAGACAGACTGCTTTCCACCACACGCACACGCACACACACACACACACACACACACGCACACACACGCACACACACGCACACACACACACACACACACACACGCACACACACACGCACACACACACACACACACACACACACACGCACACACACACACACACACACACAGTCAATGCCTCCTTCACACCTCTCTCCCAGAGCTGCAGTGAGCCGTGCAGCAGGCAGAGGAGAGTGGTTTTATCCACAGGTCATCCGAGTGGATCTGACACTCTGATTCATGGTGTTTGGGAGCCTCTGTGCTTTAGGCTCCGCCTGGGCCACTGAGCCACTGTTGCTGGGTTTTTCCCCCAAATGCCTTCCTGAGCTCTTAACAGTCTCAGAACAGTCTCAGTCTGCACCTTTGTTTCTGTCAGTCTGTTTGTCTGACTGACTGTCCGACTATCTGTCAGTCTGTTTGACTGCCTGACTATCTGTTTGACTGTCTGTCTGACTGTTGGACTCTGTGTCTGTCTTTTTGACTGTCTGACTATCTGTCTGTCTGTTTAAGATAACTGTCTGTCTGTCTTGCAGCCCCCTGCTCTGGAAACACCTTCTTCTGCCACAGCAACATGTGCATCAACAACTCCTTGGTGTGCAACGGCGTCCAGAACTGTGTGTATCCCTGGGACGAGAACCACTGCAAGGGTAAGTGAACTTCAGTGATGCCAACATCCCACATCTGCAGAGAGAGAGAGAGGAATGCAAACATACCATCTGATCAATGGCTGGTGCCATACAATTAGATATATCCAACTCCAATGTACAACATCCTTCACTCATGTCTTGTATGACCACTGTGATTTTGTATTGTATAGGCTAAATCATTCTTATTATATGGCTCTTGAGAATGCTACAGAAAGTTCCATTGACTTGAATTGACCTTCCCAACAGTCAGAGGTTCAACATTTCTGAATAACACTCATGTCTTGTATGACCACTGTGATTTTGTATTGTATAGGCTAAATCATTCTTATTATATGGCTCTTGAGAATGCTACAGAAAGTTCCATTGACTTGAATGGACCTTCCCAACAGTCAGAGGTTCAACATTTCTGAATAATGACCGTTGCTAGAAATGAATTACTGCTGTCCGTGAGAACAGGTTTTGTGCTTCTGATTCATGTTTTTCATAGCAGTCTGCAAGTACTCACTTAAACAATGGGAATTTGTGCAGAGAACTATTACCTTCTCGGCAGAAGCCATACAATGGTAACAAAATAATAATTATGGTGTGAAGTTTCTTCACGTATTGGCACGTAGCCTTATACAGTAATAAGTGGGATAATGTATTGTCTGCCAGTCATTATCAGTAAGTCATTTTCTTCAGGACGAAAAAAGACCTGTTCGCCCTTTCGGGACTTATTTTCCCTTACATAAAATGATGGGATAACTGTGTCTGTATACAAAACTGTGTACAAAACTGTGTCTCTTATTGTATATGACGAACGCATTACCATTTCTATCAGACATGATGGTGCATTTCTCGAATCATTATTAACATTCGTACAAAAGTAAGCGCATTTCTCTATTTGTCAACTATTTGTTAATTACCTGCAAAAGCAGGTAACTGCATGCTCAGTAGTGCTTACCGGTAGTTTATGTCTCAAAAACAAATATTTCTGCGAATCATGTCAGTGCCATCAGAATGAGAACTTTCTGTGTCACTGTTCTAAACAAGATAGTCATAAATACTTGCCATGTTATGGTACTGGTTTTAGTATTTGGCATTTTACACTTTTGTAGATTGTAGGAGATCAGACAGGACTGATATATTTGATATATTTACTGTATAGTTTTATATTACTGTTTGTAGCCTATGCGCAGTGTAGTTTGTTACCACACCAGTAAAAAACAGCAGACGATTGTTCACACACAGTTGCTTGGATGTGCGAAAGCATTCGCTGTTTGTTTGAAGCCAGGAGAAATTGCTTTTAAGATGTGCACAAGTGACAAGGTGATGTTGAATTAGTAGTTTTGAGAATTTCAAGTCTGATCTGAGAAATGCACCTAAGCAACTGTGATAGATTACAGTTTTTCTCAGTCACTTTGGTAGGGCAGATTACGTTGCCCACCAGAGCCTTACAAAATACTGGCCTTATCTGTTTCACACTAGTCAAACTATGCTTCACTGAAGCCAGTAATCTTGCAATGTCAACTAAACAGACAAATTGTTGTGGATCAGCCCCCGTGATTCGGTTTAATGCAGTGTTTCTCAAACTTTTTCAGACCAAGGACCACTTAACCAATAGAATAAAGTCTCAAGGACCACCTAGCTAAAAAAAAAAGTAGACCTACAACAGTATATTACACAATAGACCTACTCACTGAACAACCTTGCTTATTGTCTTTGCACCTTGCTTATTGTGTCAGAGAATTCATATGAACTGGCATAGCTTACATAGGTAGTGTTGCACTTTGTACATAGGTAGTGTTGCGCAAGTTGGTTCAATATTGTTTTAATGTAATGGCATCTTCCTTCGCTCATGCTGCACCCCTTCACAAATTTTCATGAAAATTGGTCAGTAGTTTTTTTACTAATCCTGCTGACAAACAGACACACAAACAAATGATCACAGCAGAAGATCCTTAGCAGAGGTAATAATTATGCTTGAACCTTGTTACCTTTTTTAGCCACGTTTCTCACCTAATCTGCTCCGGGGATCTTAATACCCAAGACCATGGTACAGGGTCCTGCAGGCACCAATGCACTTGGGGTATAGATGTTATTTACAGAGATAGCTCTCCTCAGTGGGAGCACAAAATGGTGCCTTTGCCCCAGGCAGTGTGCAGCACAACCACTAATAGCTAATGAATAGCAATGCCAGCAAAGCCACGGGCTATTACAAGCAACACTGGCTCGGGTTCAGTGTTTTTGTGAAATGACTAAACACCTCGAGAATGATATCATATCAGATCATTTTTCACTTGCTTTCAAATGCCTCCCTGTTGCCTAGTGGTGTTTCTTTTTTTAAATTTATTTTGTTGTTATTAAGTACCCCAAGTGAATTATGTAGGTTAGCGTTTAACAGAACTTTGAACAGGGTAGGGCCGCATTTTACATTGCATAGCTAAACTCAATACACTACCTCTGTATTCATATTAAACTACACATTACATTTCAACCTGATCATGTCCTCTTTTCCACAACAACACACAGCGGCTAGTTTCCTAATCCCCTTCTCCCCCCCTCTAATAATCTCAACTGGCAGTGCATTTATCTTTCCCCTAAACTGAGATCAGTGTTCATCTCTCTCTCTCTCTCTCTCTCTCTGCTCTTTCCTACAGAGAGGAAGTCCAATGGCCTGTTCCATCAGATCACTAAGACGCACGGCACGGTGATCGGCATCTCCACGGGCGTGGTGCTGGTGCTGCTCATCATCTCCATTCTGGTGCAGATGAAGCAGCCGCGCAAAAAGGTGGTGGCACGTCGGCCGGTCGTCTTTAACAAGGCCGGCTTCCAGGAGGTCTTCGACCCGCCGCACTACGAGCTCTTCTCCCTGCGCGACAAGGAGCTCTCGTCCGAGCTGGCCGAGCTGTCGGACGAGCTGGAGAGCTACCACAAGCTGCGGCGCTCGTCCACCGTCTCGCGCTGCGTGCACGAGCACCACTGCGGCGCCCAGCACGGCCAGCACGCAGCTGCCGCCGCCGCAGCGGCCGCCACCGGCGTGGTGTCCGCCGCGTCCGCCGCCTCGTCGTCGGCCGGCGGGAGCATGAAGCAGAGCCGCACCACGCTCAGCTCCATGGAGCTCTCCTACCACAATGACTTCTCCAAGCCGCCGCCGCCCATGAAGACCTTCAACAGCTGCTCCAGCACCGGCAGCATGGGCACCTACAAGAAGAGCTGCTACGGCTACGCCAAACAGACTCACGACTGCGCCGCCGCCGCCGCCGTGGCCGAGCAGGTGATCGAGGACCGCGTGATGGAGGAGATCCCGTGCGAGATCTACGTGCGCGGCGGAAGCGTGGCGGGGACCGCCGGCAGCATCGGCAGCGGCTGCGGCACGCTCAGCATCCGTAACCATGGCAGCGTGAGGAACAGCACCAGCGTGGTGGACCCCGGCACACGCTCCATGTCCATGGACTTTTAAACTAAAAAGAGAGAGAGAGAGAGATAGAGAGAGAGAGAGAGAGAAAAAAAAAGAGAGAGAGAGTGTGTGTGGTAGGATAAAGAAAGATTTTCACGGATTGATACAAAAGAGGGACCAAGGCTAAAAAGGTAGATGAAGGTAATGAGAGATGGAGAGCTAGAAAGGGATGGTGGGAAGATGGAGAGAGAGAAAATGATAGACATTTACAGTATGAGATGATGGAGGAAAGAGAGAATGAAAAGAGAGGGGGTTAGCCATTGAAGGGAAAAAAAACACGGTAGCTATAAACATAGAGAGACCTCACTTGGACTCTCATTCACTCCCATTGTTCACCTGTTGTGTGCCATCAGTCAGGTGGAACTGCCTGCTGAGGGACTCATCTCAGGTATCAGCTCACTCCAGAACAGACCAGGCCCGGATTTGACCCGGATGTGTGCCGGGTCTGATCCGGACCTCCAGTTTGCTGCCACCTGAAAGCTCTTTTTTGGTGCTTAAAAGTCCTGGACCTCACATAGACAACAGACTGGACCAGGAAAGGAAAGACATGGCCATATTCAATAATTTTCTGCTTCTTTTACTGTCACTTAAAAGGGATTTATTTCCTCAGCTGTGTATATACAAAAAAAAGAGGAGTGATTGGCATCTTGTTGTTGCTTGGCTATTTGTTTTCTTTTGCGCTCGGTGAAGAAACCGGACAAGCCTCAATGAAGATGATAAAGATGACATAGGCTGTTGTCATGGCTACCGAAACACCCTCTTTTCTCACTAAACACTTTCCCTGCACACATACACACAATTACAGGAACAACACACACAATCACAGGAACAATGCACACACACACACACACACAAACTCACACGTGTACACACACACATACACATACACACACACAACAAACTGGAAAAAAGGTTAGCGAATGAAAAGATGCCCACTGTTTGTCGCCCATCTCACAGGGAGAAACTCCACTGGACCATGTGTGTTTTTCTCACTGACAGTCTGCTTTATTTTCATCTCATTTTGTTGCTAATCCGTGGAGCCTCGCCAGCAAAGTCTACCTGCCCATATGTTGGCGCCCAGAGTCAACACAACGGCACAACGGGAGGTGACAAACACACAGGGACACTGCGATGCTTTGCACTCCATACGACTGCTCAAATGTCTAGATTTGGATAGTCACCCGCACTCACACCGCATGGGAATTGCAAATGAGGCTTGTTGCAAATGGATTTTTTTTGTAAGACGTGTAGAAGAAAGGTATTATTACGATGATCTTTTGATGGTATATGTAAAATACAAACAAAGAAGTGGAGTATATTTTCTAATCCATGTGCATTGTATATCAAAATATATTGCATTTCCATTTCTGTCATAATATGGATAAATTGTTAAAATGTATTAATGTAAGAAATGTCTGATTCTATGTTTTAATAAAGGTACATCGCATTAATAGATGTGGTAATATGTTATTGTTATTGATATTATACCCTACACAATTAATCCTTTTTTTTTCACAGAAACAAGGCACTTCCTCTAAAAATAAACATTTGTTCACTGGTCTGTAATAGGCTACATTTGATTTTCTCTCAGTCCTACATCTGCGGTTTGCCTCTTCAGTCGCTTGTAATTTGCTTAATTTAATGTTTCATTAACGTCCTCATCGGAGTAACCCTGGGACACGCGTCACTCACTAAATTCTCTCTCTCGTTCTTCTGTCATGTTGTGTTAAATACAACGAAATGCCTGAGGCCTTTTGTGTCTTGAAAAGACAGAGAACAGACAGAGAAGTATAACTCTCCTGACCCAGTGGGCTGCTATGGGCAACCATACATCCACAAATCTTGTCGCGGAGAGTTTACCAGTAGGTTTACGGCTCAAAATTCAAGTCAGAGAACAGCCAATTCCAATCTCTGCGGGAAGACAGACATGCGATTATGTCATGTAGGCCTAACGTCCTTAACTTTATCTCTATCTCTCTGCAGCCATGTGGCACTATTATCAGTTTCTCTGTGAAGCTGTTATGTGGACATGTGTGTAGCCTACAGTGTATCCTACCAATTCTGACAGATCAGTCTTTTGAAACCCATTATTCAAATAGCCTATACATCTATTATAGCAACCAAAAATTTGTCGACAGAGACTATCTGTAGGGGGTTATACGAAATTAGTAGGATAGATGGGCTGTGACACGCATATCAGTTTTGGATGCTTTTTTTTCTTCTTTGATTTAATCTATTAAAGATAGCAGAGATGCAATGAGGATGAAGGAAATCAAAGCTCAAGCTGTATTGCCTCTGCACACAAGCAAGATGTCGCAAATTTAACTTCAATTTATGGTTAAGCTCAAGGGTTGGATTTGGTTTGGTGAACAATTTTACTGAACAGAATGATTTTAAGTCTGCGTGAGCAGACAGTCCAAATGAAGTGTTACCAAAATATCAAACCCTCCATATACTGACCACTCCATAAGACGCAGGCCCTTGCTTTCTTCCTTTTTTTTAAAGCATATTTTTTGGGGCTTTTTGCCTTCGATTTCAATAGGACAGGAGACTGACAGAAAGAACTCGGGAGATGGGGTGGGAAATGGGTCGGGATCAGGAAATGACCCGGACTGGAATCTGCGGCCCTGTGGGCACTTGAGCTCTATTTGGAACACCCCCCCACAAAACTTAAACCCGTTCAACCTTTCAAGCTAATTTTAGGATTTATTTGGTTAAAGTGGGATTTGGCAGGTGGGGGAACCCTAAAATCCAGTGTCGGTGCAATGGGGAAAAATGACTCACCTTTGGTCAACATACTGAGTATCGTGGCATAGCAATACTTTTTTGGACTTCTTTTGGACTAGCTTCTTTGTCACCTCTGTACACATGAAAAATTAACTCACCATTTATTTTAACAATATCATTGCGCTATATTGTTGGTATGAAAGAATCTATTTATTCTTAATTTATCTGAGGTGGCGGAACTGCGTTCCTCCCCGTTCCCCCTCACTTTAACCCCTGGTTATAGGCATAGACAGCATCTTCTGTGAAGGCCAGATGTAATCTCCTTCTCCTTGTCCACACGACCCCCTCTGCAGTCCTATTGCCTTGTCGACCTGTATCTGTTTGCACCTGCAGCCCTGTGATAAAGAGGAGTCCTCAGACTGACCTTGAATCTAATAAAATTGTCTCCAATATAGGCTGTCCTTTATTCATCAGGGTTATTTTGTGACGTAACATGCCAATTGAGTTTAAAGAATATTCCTTATTTTTTTTGTTTTGTTTATATGTAATCCATATATCCTCATCTATGTCTGCAGGATAGGTTTTAGTCCAATATGTCTTAAGCCATAAACTGTGGCCATGTGTTTTGAGTCTTCTGCATTTACTTTTACTACCGTGTTTTTAAGCATCTATCGCCATCTACTGGACAAGGACATTCTCACTCATGCAACAATCAGCCTGAGCCCTAGTGGTCAGCAGGCTTATCAGGTAATGGAAGTGGCACAGGAGAATAATAATAATAATCATCATCATAAAATAATAATAATTATTGTTGTTATTGATATTATTATTGTATCACTTTCATTAAATAGTACTGTACATTCTATTGTAGTACTGTACATTCTTATATACTTCCACAGGGTTGCAGTGATCAACAAATGTTTCAGTAACAGTTCAGTAACATCAAGGTTTGTTTTTTAATTCATATATACATTGTCAGGGTGTTTGCTCCTAATTCCATGCCTTCTTTCTTGGCATCAGCTGAGATTATATTAAAATGAGAGCGTATGCTACTTTTATCATCATGTAGGCTACTGGCGTTCAGGTATACCTGCTGTCTTTTAGAGCAGTCTTGCTATGATGCAACACAATATTGTACCTAAATTTGATTAATTTGATAATTAATTAGATGTGACAAATAATACTATAAATGACTGCATCACATATAAAACAAAGTTAGTCAGTGTCTTGCTTAAGGTTTAGTAGCAGAGTTTGTCAGTAATACAGTAACACTGTTTATCTTATGTTGGGGACATTGGTTTCCTTTTCTAAACAGCTATGATGGAACAGATGAAGGATCCCCATGCATGGCTTCTTCCCTCCCATGTTTGCATACCATATGAACAAATACACTACTACATAAGCAGTAATCATGATGTGCCTGAATCTCAGACAGGCTCATGCGCCTCTCTGTATTTTGTCGGTTTGCATTGACAAGGTTGTCCACACGACCACAAGGATTTTGGAAAATTACGCTTTTCACCAGTATCATGCTATCAATCCTCTTTTTTCTTCGGCCAATCTTGAGATTGATTTATTAAGATTTTAGGTCTAGGCCTAAACAGCAGTTTTGAGGTCTAGGCCTAAACAGAAATGGTTACAATCTTTCTGGTGCAATGACTGTTTCTCCCCACTGGGTGGTGAGGAATTGTAACTTTAACTTTCACAAACAGCCCATGCATTTGCAATGCATTAAAGGTGCCATGTGTAAGAATTGAGGTAAAAATATCCAAAAAATGAGCTACACACATCAAACGAATGAGAAGAAATAAGGGCGATGAAGTCATTTAAAAAATGACAAGGTATAGTGCTGCAGAGATATCAACCTGAATTAGCATGCTAAATTACTAGCCACAGCCCGACAGGTGTCATAATACCAGTTTCGGCCATGGGAGGCGGTATGCGGGCAACATAACCGCCAGCCAAACTGCAATACACGTTTCTCGGTTGTTACTCTAGGGTAGACCAACTCACTTTCTGGAGGTATACTGCCCCCTATCTTTTATGGAATGTGGAGTATGAATTGATTTTTTGGCGGACATTACACATGGCACCTTTAACTTCAATCATTAATTTCAATGATAACTTGTTATGTCAATGAATCTTGAAATATCTATAGTGAGCTAATATTGCATAGACAAAAGATACTTTGGTGAGTCAGTCTTGGTATTTTCTGATGAAATATTGTTTGAATTATCCAGTCCTATTTGTAGGCCAGGCTATGCCTATAAAGTTAATAAATACTACTGGCTAAACCAGAGAATCGGTAGGAATAATTCTCTGTGAAAACCTCTGCTTGCCAGAGTTTAAAACATTTCCCCAAGGCTGGTAAGATACTCCTCAAATGTGCTACGAGCTCCATCATTCTTTGAAATGTAGTGGGCAAGTTTGATAGACCAATTGGCATAGATTGACACTGATTAAAGGCCCCAACCGGTACTACATTTTAAAAAAATTCCACGATACTCTTCAGAATGTTTGATTTGCCAAAATCCATTTGAGAAGTCTGAACCACACAGCACCTGCCAGTGCATCCAGTTTGCCATCTACCTGTGGCAGAGGCTGAGTCTTTCCATCACACTGTGAGGCTCCTGTAGTCATCGCAAAATCTCCTTTGACCATTCTCTTTCTTAACTAAAACAACTGGAGAGGCCCAGGGGCTGAGGCCCTCTTAAATCACACCATATGTGAGCAGCTCTATCAGCTGTTTCCCAATCTCAGGGGAAGTTCGGTATTCACATTGCTTGAGTGGATTGCTTGGGTGCGCGCGCAGCATGGGGTCAGAAAAATGGTGCAGCTAATAGACCGGTATGTTGAGCTGTCAAGGTATGAACTGTGATTGTTACCAAAGGATCACAAATCATACCTTAATAAATTAGTCTTAGCTAATGGCGATTGTCTGCCTGATCCTGAGCTGATAACAGAATGAGTAGACGACGTTAGCAAGCCAGAGATTCATTAGCCAGACATATACGGCTATCTGGTTGACAAGCCCAGCATGTATACGTGCAAAAAAGTAAAACAAGTAAGCATTTTTCTTGAAGTTTCCTTGACATGTACACACCTTTTCTGTGACGTGGACCGTGAAGGGGTCTATAGGTGGTTCATTATGCACCTTTGGAAATAATTTGAATGGACTCAGTAGTTGAAGTAGCTTTAAAGCTCATATACTGTAGCAATCTTGATGCCATGTTAATTTTTGCCAATGCTAGCTGCTAGGCCAGGGACCATACATTTACGCTAACGAATTAGCTTGCTTATAGCTAGGCAATGCATACAACTATGAAGAGCTAGGGTATTAGAGTGTGTCAGACTGGGCTTGGGCTGCATCTCCCTGGTAACCAGGCAGGACTAGAACTCCCGTGGCAGCAGGACGTCATGAACAGCCTCTGGTCTCCTCTAGGTGACAATCTGTCCGGCAAACAGCCTTGCTGTAGCTCACAGGATGGATGTCTGTGACTGGTATCCAGAACCTCTAGGTGCATGAAAGGTGCTGTCAGCGATTGTGCAGGAAGCCACGTTTGTTTATGATTATATTTAAATTTATTAGCAGACAGTTTTGTCCAACATAAGGTACATTATACAGACATCCCAACCTGCAAAAAGTCACTTCAGGGAGGTATCCCCCCCAAAAAAAAAAAAAAAATAATAATAATAAAACAATAATTATTGTAGCCTATAGGTATACTTAGATACTGAAATACAGATGAATGTTTGTTCAATAATGTATAGTCAGTACACCAAATAAGGAAGGCCTATAGATAGGAATTTTGATAATAAAATATGTAGATTTTGGTAGTTTGGTCTTTTCATGTAGCCTTGGCAACTAGCCATCTAGTATAGGCCTGAATAATATGCACATGAAATGACATTTGTTCAACTCACCTCAACATGTCTTTTGCAATCATTTAACCTGCCATGGGCAATAAGTCACTGTTACAAACAGTGCAGCATACAGTATCATTATTGTTTACTCTTATCAGACAAGGGTAGGCCTACACATCGTGTGGTCTGATGTGAAATGGGTCTTAAATGTTCGTTTTTTGGGGGCACTCTGACTCTGCCATGACGCTCCTGTTCCTAGATACACTGAACTGATTAATTTCGTTCAGGATAAAAGACATAAAAGCCTGACTACACTGAAAACTGATTGGTTGATTTAGCAAAACATGCCAATCAGGATGCGTCTTGCTTCAGGCACACGCGCACCACCCCTCCCTCTCTCTCTCTCTGTCGTGTGCGCGCTAAACTCAGATGCATACGTGATTTAAAGTCTCGGTCTTGCGTGCGCGCTCTTGCTCGCTCGCTCTAGATTCCGGGAGATTTTATCTAATTTGCGGGCATCGGGGAGCCGCTATCAATATGCGGGAGACTCCCGGAACGTCCGGGAGACTTGGGATGTCTGCATTATATTTTAACCAAGGACCAAACGAAACACACCAGAGAGGTAGCTCACCCCTCCCTTCATTATTCCTGGAGAAACTCCATGCATGGTTTTGCTTTTGTTTGGTGGACAGGCTGCCCCCACTTTGTTTGTTTCCGATTTTCAGAGCCTGGGCTACCTACAGATACCGGGTTTTACAGTGTCACAGAATGGACAGCTAGTGGTTGTGAGGAGATTTTTGCCGAACGTGACAAAAAATGCTATGGGCTTGAAATTGTGTACAATCGCTGACTGCTCCTTTAACATGGGCCCTTTCTAATGGAGAGGAGCTGTGCCATTGACCTGCACTCGTCCACAGCCATTGATTTTCTTCAGCCATCATTTTCTTCTCAACTCTCATATCTTTCCACCCCTCTGTAAGCCTGCGTACTGCTTTGTGTAAACCCCCATAATCATCAAAAAGTCAAAGAGTGAACGGAGGCTACAGGCACTGCAACAGTGGTGGCATAGCCTGCCATGCCACCTTTTGTCACACCAGTGAGGAATGGTTTCCTGTAGCCCACATGAAATCATTTCTACAACTCCTGCACTCTCAGACAGTAGGCTAAACATACAAAGTATCAAAGAAAGTGTCTTGCAAAAAAAAAATCCTTGCTTTCTTACTGAGTGGATGTCAATGCCCGAGGAATTACCAGTGCATGAAAATGCAAAACATATATTAACATTAATGCAAAAACTAACTTTTTGCAGACATGTTGAGGCTTGTAGAGGCTTGGTACAGTAAATATTATAAGAACCATTTTGAGACTGTGAATGCAAATAAAGATGTTTCCATTGATTATTTAAAAAGGGTATGAATAATTTTGGACACGCCATTTTTCATAAAAATGTTAAAAAATATGAAAATGCTTCTTTTTTTTGATTCCACATTGTCTTACAACCTTTTGACATGTGGTAGTGTCATTCTCAGTCAGAACAAACATATCAATAAAGAGAAAATCAACACTGAAACAATATTTGCCAGGGGTATGAATAATTTTGTTCTTAACTGTATGACAATTGACACAGGGCTTCGGGTGTAGGGATGTTTGGGCATGTTTTTAATGGAAACTGACAAATACATGTACGTACAACATAAGAAAAATAAGCCTCTTACACAATGTGAAACCAGTTATGCAATTATTTAAAAATTGCCAATAGGCCTACAAATCTCAGAGTAACAGATAAAAGGGTGTTTTTTAAAATGACTAAAGTAAGAGTGGTATTGAAGCAATTCAGTGGAAATGTCATTTTTTTTCACAGACTTGAAATATACAGGGGAAGAGCTGAGGAACTTGCAAGGGAATGAGCCACATGTACATTAGTTACCTCATTGTGCTAGCAGTTTGAATTAGAGGCAAGTAGCCTTGGCTACAGGTCTCTTGTCAGAACTTAGCAAAAGCTACATTAATGACATTGACAATTGTTTTTAGGGTTTGTTGATGCAGAAAGACCCTTTGATAACACAATTACCATCATTCACTTGGGCAAAGATCGTACTGTTTTTGCAAAGTCCACCACTGTCACAGACTCTCAGCACGATGTTGAAGTCTCTTAGAGTTGGTTTTAGCTTCAAAACAGCTCCTGAGAAAATAATCAGAAGGAGGTCACAGATCTGTTTAACATGTAGCCGGGAAAAACGGGAGTGTTGACAGGTATGGTTGGCAATGGCGGAAGTTAATGAAGAAATTCAGTACGTGCTGGCTACGCTTCCAAATATTCAGGAATTGAAGTCCGAACAAAAGGAGTGCTTAACACATTTTATGTGTTACAGACACAACTAAAGGTGCAATTAACAAGAATGTGGTGTCATATGGCATAACGCTTACCTTGCTAAACCAAGCTACAATCTGGCCATATGTTCTAGAATGAATCCACATCCATACACAAACAAAATTATACAATACAACATTTTTGAAATATATGTAAATATTAGAAATTGATAATATATTTTTGACACTTGACACTTAACTTTTGACACTTAAAAATCTATATTTTTTTCTGTATGGTAGTGTTACTGGAAATACCAAAACTTGGGCATTTTTGGTTCCTCGCTCGCTGACAGAGACATCTACATTCAGTCCAAACTTTTCTTCTGACTTTTCTATTTATGTTTGCTGAAAAATGTAATCTTGTTCAGGTCTTTTCTCTACTTATTTAGGTGCACCTCCATTATGTTACATTCAATTGAAGCTATTGCTTTCCCCCTGATAGAAGTTTGCTTCCCGCTTAAAGGGGCGGTAACCATAACAGTTGGGCTATGACTAGATGCCGAACGTATCTATAAAAGAACAAACACAGTCATTATGTATACAGGTCAATGTTTGGATTGTTGTTAGTATAGGCTATGTGTTTTTAAAATGTCATATAGGCTATGTAATATGTATCCAGACAGATTTTATTTAGCTATTGAAGACACAAGACATTAAGTCGACTTAAAGGCACCCTATGCAACATTTTCAACGTAATAAAATAGTGTAGCGACTGGCTGTCAATCAGCTATGTATAACCCTGGGCACACTGATGGTTGGCAGCCAGGGGAGAAGGGGCGGACCCCCTGGGGATATAGGAATTGGGTTGAGTAAGTTCTGTCTCTTTTCGGTTCTGGGCCTGACACGGGCCGCTGTGTTCTATGCCTGCACTCTGTGCTTTCGTGTTAATAAACCCGTTGACTGAACGCTACAATAGTTTAGAAATCATTGTGATGGTTAAATGACCTGTTGTGGCGAGAATGGCGGCTTTCTCTGTTCCCCCTACCGTCTCCTAGCGGAAAACCAGCTTTGCAAGATCTGCACTAACGTCCCGGCAGTTTCTGAATCAAAAAGTCCAGTGAGAAGCGAGAACGAGCGAGAAACACAAAACGCTTAAAATTCTCTCGACATACACAGAACCCCCTCAAGCACCAGTTAGCCATGCCAGCTAGCTATAAGATTGCTTAAATTTTTAGATGTTTATCATGGCAGAACTAGCGAAAAGACCAAAGAGACGGTTGTGAAATATGCATCCCAAATTTGTGGGGGGAGCTCCTTAGAGAAAAATGTGACAACAAAAGTGAAGTTACAGAACAGCCCTTTAACAGCGGTAACAATAATACACAAAACAATTTTAAATTCTCTACTGAATTAGTAGCAATTAGTCCCCTTTACAATGCACTCTCCTCAGAGCCTGCCATTTGAACTGTGTCATGCTTAAGAACATAAGTTTAGTAATTGGTGTGTTTACCTGTGGTGTTCATCTCAGTTGTCCAGTAGTCCAGATTCATGAGCTCCACAGTGTAGGGAATAGAGGATCCATCTCCATCCAAGGCTTGGTCATTTCTTTCTGTTACAGTGATGATGGCCCTGCAAGTTGCTTTTAGACCATCACCCTCAGCGTCTGCAGCTTGGATCTCCAATGTGTATTTAGTAATTTTCTGAAATGTAAAATAAATAAATCGAATATCAGTAATATGCCAACAACAATTCATAAATATGATTAAAAACAACCCACCTCCCTGT
Organism: Alosa sapidissima; assembly: GCF_018492685.1. Taxonomy (NCBI): domain Eukaryota; kingdom Metazoa; phylum Chordata; class Actinopteri; order Clupeiformes; family Clupeidae; genus Alosa; species Alosa sapidissima. The sequence continues at coordinate 20,979,263 of NC_055970.1, read as the reverse complement.
CCAGTCCAGGAGAATTAACTCTAATTCCTCCAGTGACAGGGTTGATGGAGAACATGTCTTTGCTGGGCAGTGGTGGATCCTGATCGACTATTTGATATCTGATATCAGAATTTGAATTGCCTGGTTCATCTGCATCAGTGGCCGCAACGCTCATGAACTCAAATCCTGAAATGTAACAGCACACATATGAGTACACATATGTATGCCATATCAGTTAAACGGTTATATGTCTACAATCCTCAGATATTAAATCATTTTTTTCACTTTAATATGCATATAACGCTTGTAATTTACTTTCAACTGAAGAGGTTACTGCTTTGATATGATATATAATGATATAAGGCAACATACCTACTTTTGAAGCGTCACTCACTCTTCCCAGATATGAATCTTGTGTGAAAACTGGCCTGTTATCATTTTGATCAATAACAATTATTTTGATTTCCATGGGCTCCTCTGCTGTATTTCCATGTTCATTGACGGCATGAACAACTAGCTGAAATAGAGAAAACACTAGAAAGCATTGTAGACCCAGACTACACTTTTATTTATATAATTTCAGTACAGGGGCAATGAGTGATACATATTTCATAATACATTTCTTGTAAATATACCTGCAAGAAATGTGATCAAGTTTGCCATGCACACAACAGTAACCAGCTGCACATGTAGAAGGAAGTATGCCTCCTTTGTGATGAAGTTCCCCATTGATAATATCTGTCTTTAGGATAAATATTTCCTGAATGACTTGTATAAACCTGACATCTTTTAGCATGGGTGAGTACCAGACATTATGATATTTCAGACTCAGTAAGTGAAATCTTCAAGGGGCTTCTGAACAGCCCCTCTGTAGTCCATAGTCTCATAAAGGAGGAATACGTTTTTGCTTTGTCGTTTTTCCCAATCAACTATTTCATTATATTTTCATTAAAGTGTAGGTGAAATGTCGATCATTAACGACCCACAACGTTCAACATAATGTGACACCATAATTCCCTTTTTTCACAACCTGTAAATCACATGCATCCTTTTGTCCCTAAAAAGCACTGTAGTTTTGCTCTGTTTATGTGTAGCGGGTGTAATGGGTGAAACGGGAAGTGCAGCTTGGTGCCCTGTCCTCAGGTGCCAATTGATTAGTCCAGGTGTTCTTGCTCTTTAGTCAGAAGATGCACAATAGAGTGTGTGGTTCAAACGGTGATTTGACAGCTGTGTAAACCGGAGACTGAGTTCTCTTTCATCATCTCGTGTTTGAGATCCACCTATGGGAGATATCTGGACAGCTCCCCACTTGCCTTTTAGCCTACCGTGACACTGACAGCCTTGGATGGTCTCCACGTCCAGATGTCCCCTCGGCGCAGCGGCAAAGACTTTCTAATGAGGAGACACAGCACTCAAAAAATCCTCTATAGAAATGCATGGGGTTAGTTTGTAACGCCAATATGGCAGTTACAACTGGCATATTGGCGTTACAAACTAACAAACCTTCTGCGTCAAAACGTCGACATGTGAATACATTGAGCCAATCATGTGGTGTGTTGTGAATACATTGAGCCAATCACGTGGTGTGTTGTGATGACATTGTGGCATGTGTTGTGATCTCGCAACTGGAGCAAGGTTGGTGTCGTGAAGCCTTGCGCATGCGCATTTCTGCCGAAATAGATGCCCAATAAGTCCACAAAAAGCGTTGCAATATGGCTGCCGAGTGGAGGGACTTGCCTAAAAGGACTTTGGCAGCGGTGCCAGACACATTCCCAGTGATAAGCACAATCACAATATTATCCCACTCAGTGGACAGGGGAATGTTGTTTTATGTTTATTGGCCATGTACTGTACAGTAGCCCACATAGTCTAGAAATGGCCGAGCAGGGCAATGCCTTACTCAACCCAAAATGAGCTAGTAGCGACCAAGGGGGAAGTGACAGTAGTGTAACGAACGTGGAGATGTGACTCAAGCAGATCCAGCGCTCAGAACAGAATGAGAAATCGCTGTCCTGGTAACATCCAGCCGGTAAAATCTCACGAAAGTGTCCAGACTCGTCCAAATAGCTGCGAGTACCTGTTGCACAAAAATTCCCTGAAACACAGCCCATGAAGCAGCCATACTCCACGCAGAGTGAGACCTCAAGCCTTCGGGAGGCTGTAGCCCCTTCACATCATATGCTCTAGCTATGGCACGTGGTGGAGCCCCGGAGACAAATAGCTGGTTGCACTGCCTAAAACTCTTTGTCCTGTCCATATATGCTCTCAAGGCTCGAACGGGGCATAAACCAATGTCAGAGAGAGTACAGATGTCCCTCCTATAGGTGGATCTCAAGCACGAGATGATGAAAGAGAACTCCTTTTCCCTCGTTGATATAACTCGAGTACTTGTAGTTCTGACACTTTCTTATTTGTCATTGTCTAGACAGGATCCACACCAACGCTGGAGAGTGTATACAGCTCTTAAGTTATCCACACTGGTTTAGATCACGTTGAAACTAGGGCGAGTGCATACAGCTTACATTTCAACCATACTGGTAATTAAAAATGTGAGTTAATTTGCTGTCTTGTAGTACAAATTGTTGTCTTTAAAATCAGACATCTGACTTCTATATGCCATTGTGTTTATATTCAGCAAGCAGAGCATCGGCAGCTCATGCGTAACCAGCTGACTGCAGCCTTTTACCTAAAACGAGTTATACGTCAATTTATAGTGAATATTTAGAGCTTGTTATTTGACCTAGCAACACATTACATTATAGTTGTGCTTTTGATTGTGTGTGCGCCCCGTGCCTATGACTGAGTTTATGTGTCACAAATGTCCTACGCCAGGCCATCAGTGAAGGCCCATAATTTGTCATTTTATCGGTCTGTCTCTGTCATGTATGTTTGTCTGCGTCTCTTCTCATTTGTTTTAGCTTAGGGCAGTGTGCAACTTTTCTTATAACAATGATTTGTTTGCAGTGTCCACCTGAGTGAGGTGTGTCGTGTGATCTAATGTAGCCTCATCAGTGTGTGTGCTTGTGCACAGTCTTTATGGTGTGAAGTGTCTCTCGTATTGTTTGCGTGTGTGTATTCAAACAACTATTCACTGTTGCCTATGCAGATTATTGTCTATCCTAGTGCCGCAGTCTATTTATTTATGTATGTCTGAATGTATTCTAATAAAATTTTATTTTTGATTACATCATCCCCAATACTGTTCGTTTATTGGACAGCCTGCACAGAGATTGGGAAAGGGTAGCATAGTCGGGATTATTGAGTATAAATTGTGTGCTAATGAACACCCTGTAGGTCACATATGTACCATTTTAACACAAGAGGGTTTTATTGCTGTTTGTTTGCATTGCACTTGTTTGTATCTTGCTTGTTGATATATGCCACCTGAATTAAGACAGATGAATCTTTCTTTCCCCACAAATGGTGTCTTAGAGCTTATTGAGGGATGTTAACCAGTCATCTCAACTGGCCCTCAACACTGGACCACTGGGCATGTGTCACCGCAGTTCTACAGCTACATTAAAACAGCGGAAATGGTCTCTTACCAAGTAACTGGCCCGTGTCTCTCTGTCCAGTGTCTGTGTTACATACAGCTGTCCAGTCTCTCTATCAATGGTGAAGATGTCTCTAGGAGGCTGGTCAGCACCAGGTCCCGTGATGCTGTAAACTATCCTCACCTCCTTATCGTAGGAGGTTTTAACCTGAAAATGGTATGACACATAAAACTGATTTAATATTCTAATTTGACATTTCAAACATATGGATTACCACTTTTGGGCCCTAGATATACACACAGTGTTTCCCACAGAATTGTGGTGGTTGGTTTGCAGAATTAACTTGAATACAACAGTTTTTTTTTTACAAATTAGCACAGCGTGGTTATGATGTTAACCAGATTTAAGCACAATTTAGCACAACCTGAAAAAATCATTTTGTGGTGGTCAGTGTTGATATTGTGGTGGGCCGCCACAAATAAGTCAATGTATGGGAAACACTGTACATAAGTAGGGGCAAAAAGCATATTCCCAATGTTATTGCCTCTTGGCTCTAAGGTGGTCTGATAAAAAAAAAAGTCAAATGTTTAGACACATGCCTGAGCAATCTTTTGGGGTAAAGGACCTCTAAGGTTCTCTGGCAAGCTGATGGGAGGAATAATCCAGTCTCTCTTCCTCCTCTTCTGAATGCCTGAGATCTTTAAAAAGAGAGGGTCAAAATTGTTGGTGACAGATTCAGATCTAAAAATATGTTAATGTTGTTCCCTTAACTTACCTTAGAATTCCCACCAACGTCTGGTCAGTGGTTTAAGGATTTAGAAAAAAAAACAGTGTAGAGTTAGTAGTAAATGTTATTTCTTATCATTTATTGATTTAAAATGTTATGAAATAATATCAGTTTAACATGCAGTAATACAGTATACCCCCCACACACGCCATTCAGACTCAAACAGTTCTAGTAATTTAACACAGTGATTTCTTGCTTACGCAGCATCAGAAATACCTTCGACATTTAGAAGTGCTTCATATACCAGAGCTGGCCCCGTGTCCTGTCCAGGCTGTGATGATGGGACATCAGGATGGACTCCTGTGACCACTCCCTGCAACCCCTAGTTCATATTACAGATGTATGCAATCTTACACTGGGGGGCGGAACCACCGAGGGTGTGAATGTGTTTTGCACCAAATATACTGCGGTGATTGTAGCAAAAATGTGAGCATATGTTTTTAATGTGTGATGTGTGACATGGGATTTGTGCATCTGTAATTAAGGATTTGTGAAATTGTAACTGCTGTGTTGTGTTTTGCAAGATAGAAAAAGAATCTCTGTGACTTAAAATTGAATAATCTGCTTGAACATGTAGACTACCAACAAACAAACTACTTTTTCTTTCTGTGATTGCGGACTCACCTGAAATCAAATAAAGCATATAGCCTACCAACATACATGAGTGGTATGACATTTATTCGTCTCGTACACCAGCCTTTTGCAAACTTCTTTGACCTGAGGCCCGGTCATGGCAGACTTTGGGGTCATAGGGCCCACCAACACGCACAAAGCTCTTAACAATAGCCACAGTCTTCTATGGCGCCACATCACCAATGCCGCATAACATTATCCAAAGTGAAACTTAATTTCATGTGGTTCAAGAGAAGGGGGTTGCGAGACAAATGGTTTGTTTTTTGGGGGGTTGCCAGACAAAAGGTTTAAGAATCAATGCTGTAAAATATGTCAGGTATCTACAGAATTAACATACACTTTCTTCAAAATGGAACTACTGACTGCTTGGTTGCATGCGTAGAGTTTAGTGTTGTTAAGATGCAACATAAATCCATACAAATTAACTGCAAGAAGAATGTTCCTCAAGCAATAATTTTAAACCAGTTGGGCAGTTATTGAAATGTTCATGCCCTGATTGCATTATTACAAGAACAAAAATCAAGAGCACTTGTATTGTCTTAGAACAAAGTTGTCTTTGAATTTGAATATGGATTCTGTCATTGTACAAGTTAGCACAGGTGAAGTTAGACATGAAACTCAAAAGTTTACAAAGTCAATCAATTGTTATCGTGTGGAATAATACTCACCAAAGCCAGGATCATATAAAACAGCATTGTGACCACGAATGAAAGTGCTTAATGTTGCAACTGAAACCTCAATCACTCTTGGGTGGTTCTAGGGGCGGGGCCACAGGGCCACTGACCCCAGCTCAAATCTGATTGACCCCCTGAAGTGTCCCTGTCCTATCAGTAGTCGCTTGACGTCGGGAACCAAAGCAGATATCCATATTTTTAAGTGGGAAAATGACAGTACTGATTAGACTCTATGAGGATACATGGAGAATAGCGCTCAGTGTTCACACTCAACCGAATTCTTTGCGAACCCCCAGTATAGTAATTATGCAGTGTCACAAGTATGTTGGTACAGTTGCTTCTGACAAAGACAGCAGCAGCAGCGGCATTTTAAGCAGATCTAGTCTGCCAAGACCAAGCATATTACTTTAGTCTGGCTATCACCAGACCAAGCTTAATCTTTTAAGATTGACCATTAGTCTGGGGAGTCTGTTCTGTATTTTCTACTGCACAAGAGGCATGATCAACAGGCAGTTCAAATGACTCTGTAGGCAATTTGATAGTCCTTCAACCAATCAGACCAACATTCCGGGTGTGCCAGGTGGATAAGCCAGTTTGTGATTGGTCCCCGCAAAATTGTAATGGAAGCAGGAGAGTAAGATGTACAGGTTTCCAGCCTGAGCTGCAGGGTGAAATAAAATCGCCGGCAGATCAGGCTGGGTTTACCCAGTCTAATATTACTTTTACTCAAATCACAATGTGGGTATGTCACAAGCTGTGCTCGGATTCTTCACTGTTACTGAATGTTGGAACATTCACTCTCTTTCAGGCGACTTGAGTCGGTGACTAACTGTGTCCTGAATGATCTACTTATGGAACATATCTCCATTGTGGTCAATGTGGACAAGCCTCTGTACAGCATAGGCAGACAAATACAATGGAGTTGGCTGATAACGGCAGTTATTTTTTGTAACTGCAGTTATTTCTCTGTCTCTCTGCTGTAAAATGTGTAGTTTGATTCATGGCTGTCATCCTTCAGCAGTCATTTCTACACAGTCACTTTAGCCTTTGAATTTGGCACATGTACAGTGGGTCCCAGTTAAGTTTGGACGGGTTCCTTCAGGAATCACGATCCCCATTTTCTCAGCAGAAATGGCACAAACGGCAGTTGACACAAACAACCACAAGGTGTCACTTTGGAGTTCTGCCACTACTATTTTTGATGCGACTTGACTTACTGCTTCCATGATGCAGTTTCCAAGTCAGTAGAACAATCAGAGAAAGCTGAGCCATTACCAAACATATATGATAATACAATAGCGTGAGTTTATATATCTTATACCCTATTTGTCACGGTTACTTATAGATTTGATAGTGTAACGATAAGAGCATAAGAGACTTTCAGCGGGTGCACGGGAACTTAATTTGATCACGGTAGTTTAAGCTTACACTTGACAAAACATTCTAATATGAAAATGTAGTTGCAATTGTTGTAAGATGGTGCAGCTCCTTTAAGAAAGCACCGTGCAAAAAAGTAGACGTGCTGGAGCGAGTCATATTCAAAATGCAAAAAATAACACCGCAGATAAAACCAATTATCCTCATTCATTGCAACCGCAGCATGCCTGCTTGCCGACGTTTAAACAAAATATATCAAAGCACCTTTTGCGTTTGAATGTAACACGAAAAAATGTTTAAACAGCTGGACAAATGATTTAGCTAATTGATTATAGCCTGTACACCAGCAATTGTTGAACATTTGGAAAAATATCGCTCAGCTGTTGCCACAGTCATAGGCAATGTAGAAACAACATGAGAGCAGTACACACTTCCCCGAATGTGGATGTTACACTGTCATAATCTACCACCAGCCTTTTGGCAAGTTGAAAAATAGATGACTTCTGTGAAATCTCTGCTTTAAAGCAAGACCTAAATGAGAGGAGTTGTGTTGGGAATGTCGGTGCAATGTCCATGCTATAATGGTCTGACAAACGTACTGCCTTTTCAAGCAGTTCATCATCACCTGCGAGTTGAAGGATCATAGGACGTAAAGACTCAAACACATAACAAGTTTCCCGCATGCTTGCACATCTTTGGGAGAGCTGACTGATTATGATGTCCAGAGTTGCATTAAATACCTGCACTTTGAAGTATCTCTCTGCATCGGTTAAGCGTTTATCTTCCGATAGTTCGTCAAAGTGACGCTTCACTCTTCACATTTTCAAATGTACTCTGAACCCCCATTTATTTGCGAGTGTCTGCGCTGTAGCCTTGGCCTGGTCAAAGGCACGCAGGTAGTCAGAAAGGACCGGTATAGAATTTTCCAGCAATTGCATTGCGGGGGTAGCGACGGAGGTCACAAAGTGCGACTGCACTTGCTGCACCTACTAGGCCTAGTTACGCCACTGCGTGGAGCGCTAATGTGTCTACTGTAAATCATTCATGTGTGAAAGTCATTAGGCTGAAAGCGCTAATGTGTCTAAGCTCATTAGTGTACTTTCAATAGGCCTACTGTACAGCCTGAGAGGGGGAACATAACCTATAGCCTAGGCTACTGTAGAGTAGACCTACAGTAGGCTACTGTAGGCTAAACAATCAGTTGTGAAAGTCTGCAACGAAAGTTTCCTAATGGAAGCGCTAACGTGTCTATTGAGCTCATTAGCCTACTTTCAATATGCCTACTGTACAGCCTGAGAGGGGGAACATAGCCTACTGTAGAGTAAACAATCAGTTTAATATAGAATTAAGGACATACAATCCTTAACGTGAAAAAGCTTAACGTAGCTTAATGTCCCAAACAACAAGTCGTTTTATGCGCATTATAAAGAAAGTTTAACGTGTCCCAAAACAGCTGTCAATTAATCACCAAACGTCAAGAGGGTTGAGTCTGAATGACACCGAGTTTTAAACACTGAGTTTTTGAAGTTAAGAAATATTTTCGTAATAAAAATGGTCATTTAACCAATAAAGGCTGAAAAAATGTACAGTAAAACTGTAGGCTATACAGTACATGCAACCCAGCAGAAGACTATTATAGGCTATTGGCAAATCATTGAGCATCATTCACACATTGTATTCTGCACAGTCTCTACACGTGGAGCGCTAATGTTCTAGGCATACTGTAAATCAGGGGTCTCAAACTCAAATGAGCTGGGGGCCAATTCTGCCAACATCATCTGATTGGAGGGCCAGCTATTTCTGAAATGCAATGTTCTTTTTTTCAAATATCACACAAAACTGCAAACAGAAAGTGCAAGTGTTTTTATCTAGTTTTAGACACCTGTGCTAGCAACCTTAGCTTATAAATAAAATAATGATAAAATAAATATTAATACAAATTATAAAATAAATGAAAAACATAAAAACAGGTATGTGTGTGTGTTTCACACCAAGTAAAAATATTTCCTCTCATAACTTTTTTAAATCTGGCAAACTAGGCATCAGGGTTAAGAAAGCCATTGCCAACACCATTGGATTTTTATATCAAAATTTCAAAAGGCCATGGCTTGAAAGTGGTCAGAGATAAAGTCCTACTGTAAATGTAAAAATCTTTGAGTAAAACTAAAGTTTATGAAGGGGGTAAATTTACCCATCTAATTTGTCACTGGATGGCAAGCACCTCAAATTATGCACCTTTCAGTAAATACTGGATGAACATATTTAAGCAGGTTTACTTTCCTTTTTTCATATTACCCACATAACAAATTAACAGGAAAACACCTAAGATGTATACCAACACCTAAGATGTTGTGGTTTAGTAATAGATTACTACAATATAGGCCTATAATAAAGTATTCTGGTCAAACAGTTCCTATCGCGGGTAATCTGCAGTACCCAGAAGTTCGCATCATATTGCGGGTGACTTTGTAGTTCTTTAGAGCCCTATTTCTACTAGCCCTACTGTCTGTACCACATCCATTACGGACACTATTATCACGATTACCACTGCAACCTCCAAGCTATGTTGGGCAGAGGGTCGAAACAAGCATGGTATGCTTAGTGGACACCGTTGTATACACGCACCTCCATTCAGAGACGCACCGTGACTATCACTGTCATAGACGATCGATCATAATCTCCAAAAGGATATTCTTCTTCAGAATTAGAATAGGTGAATAACATAGTATTTGTAGACCACACTAGAACAGTCCTATCTGTGTACAAGTTAATGCGACACCCTAAATCTTTTAATTGTAGTAGAAAACTGAAAGGTGATGGCTTGCATGACACCGTCCCGACATTTTTTGAAAGGTTTAAGGTATGAATTTCCACAAAATTCTTTCAATATACAAAAGTGACAGGAAGGTCCATTGTAAAATTATACCAAAAGGGCAATTTGACCATTTTAGCATCCATACTACAAGAGCACCCAAATTCTCAATAGAAATGACTGTTTATGTAAGCTAACTGCAGTGATGGCTTGAACTGTGTGATGTTAGGCCTACACAGACCTTTGTCCAATGCCCAGTCCTGGGCTCCTGTTCTAGGTTGGTGACCTGTCTAAATAAACACTGTGAATGGTTTCCCGTAGCCCAAATGATTTCTACTGGGTAAACTGACCCTAAACTCTTGCACTCTCAATAAACATGGGCAATTCCATGCAAAGGTCATCCTTACCATGGGGGAAAAAAAAGTTGTGCATACGCAAATAGAACTGTTGTTAAAATCTTCATTTAGGTCTATATTTTATTTATTGTTTGTAACTGATATGATTGAATTTGATGGAGAATTACACTCTTTTTACATCATAAATATGGTGTGCAACCATACAGAAACAAAAATTTTCACATGGTAATATTATACATATTTAAAGAGTAATGTCTATGCTCAGCTTTCCTTTAAGAGCACAACTCCTTACATTTGTAAGGCTTTTGTTTTTAAGTCAGCAAGTTCCATGGCCATGTCACATCCATAACGTTTTATAGGAAAAGTTTATGCTACACATATAGTACAGTGTTGATGCGACAATGTCCATAGAGTCTGTGCAAAACTGATTTATATCAATGTAAAGTGTGATGACCAAATTGTGCCCCTTTCTTACTTTTAAAACCTTTAATGGAGCGTTATGGATGTGACGTTATGGATGTTACATAATGTGAATTTACAAGACTGGAGACTTTGTTATACCTCAAAGCCGATAAAACGTCTGTTCTAGTGGCATGTCAGTTTCAACGCATTTCACCTTAGTGTTTAGGCCTACAATTGACATTTCAAAGATTATTAGGTTGATCAAAACCACAAGAGGCCTTGCCTTACTATTAGCAAAACAAACATAATATTAAAATACCTCCAGTGATTAGCCTAGCCATAGCCTATTTTCAAGTGGCCTAATAACGAAAATCTGAGCGATTATCTTCCTGTACCTGTCATACTGTTGTTGTACAGTAACTGGATTATCGTGTTAGCTGGTGGAGATGGCTGACTTTGCAGCTGGAGTTAACATAGCAACCTCCTTCTGTTGCAGATCTGTTCAGCCTGCTCACGTCTGCTTAACACAGTTTAATTTTAAATGTGACGCGATATGCCAGCATTTGAAGTGTCAGGTCTGTGTCAGGCTAATACCCACAGAGTAATATTAGTAACGGCAGCAATAAACTAGATGTACCGCATATTGGTACAAAATATGACCGCCTCTCAGTCCTGCATATTCTCTTCGCAAAAATAAATCACGCTTGTCAATTTGTCTCCATCTCCTACTCCTGCAACTCATGTGCATGTAAATGAGTATGTGCATATGTGAGTTTGCTTTTGTTTATAAGAGTGTGTGTGTGTGTGTGTGTGTGTGTGTGTGTGTGTGTGTGTGTGCATGTGTGTATGCGTGACTGTGTTTGTGTGTTTATGTGTGTGTGTGCGTGTGTGTGTTTCCATGTGCACATGCGTATGCGTGCCTGTGTGTGTGTTTGTGTACTTGCCTGTCTGTATGTGTTTATGTGTGTGTGTGCTTGCCTGTCTGTATGTGTGCGTCTGTGCGTGCGTGTGTGTGTGTGTGTGTGTGTGTGTGTGTGTGTGTGCGCGTGTGTGTGCATGTGCGTGCATGTGCGTGTGTGTGCATGTACTTTATGTGTGCAAATCACAAATGAGTGTGTATGGGTTAGGTTGACGTGGGCTCTTGAGACTAACATATCATAAATATTTTGTCATCTTGGGTGCAACGGTTCAGGTAGGGCTAGTTATTTAGTGGAGTGGCCACCAAGTTTCATGTTCCCTGGTGTTTCAGTAACCCGGGAATCACTGACCAAAATTGATGACGGTAAAAAAAAATATATATTTTTTTTTATATTTTAAATGACTTGTTGTCCTGATTTTTCCTGTGGATCTTAGTGGGCACTGAGGAAGCAATAATTTCATCGCTAGTTTTTTATGATTACTATTTCAATTGTTTTATATCAAAATTCACTACTTAATTATGTGTTTTATGTAGTTTGTCGAGGACTGGTTCAGACACGTCACATCCATAACGTGAACTGCCCACATACAAAGTATCAAAGAAAGTGTCTTGCAAAAGACAATCCTTACTGATTGGATGTCACATCCACCACAAAACAAAAGGCAAAGTAAAACAAGAAAAGAAAAGGTGAGAAGGAGAAAACATGACCAGTGTCCCAGTGCCTGTGGCAGGAATATCATCTACAGAGGGGAGGTGGGGGGCAGAAAGAAAATATCATTATAGGTAAATATTTTGATATATAATCTAACAACTTCCAAAAAAACTAGATGTACCGCAGAGCGGTACAAAATATGACCGCCGCCCAGTCCAGCATATTTTTTCCACAAAAAGAAATCACGCTGAAAGGCCTATATGATTCTAACTGTCTCACTAAATTGCACTATCCACACTCAATTCTCACTGGTATCTGCTAGACAACAAGTACCAAAACATGATTAGTTCATAGATTTCACATGTAAAATTCATTTTATACAACCCCACCTCCATCTTGCCTGTTCATAATTCTGAGAAATTCTTGATTGTTTGTGTTATGTTTATGTTATGCGTGTGGGGGTGTGTGTGTGTGTGTGTGTGTGTGTGTGTGCGTGCTTGTGTGTGTGCCTGCGTATGTGCCTGTGCATGCAAGCGTACATATGTCAACTGTGTGAGTATGTGTCATACGTATGATTACTGTGAATGTATGTGTGTGTGTGTGTATCTGTTTGTGCACATGTGTGCACATGAAATGGGTTAACATGACCCCTGGAGGCAAACATACGGAAAAAAATGGTCATCCTAGGCCCTACAGTTCTCAAGATATTCACAGAAAACTGTGTCTGCCCTACCCTCCTTTCGGGGGGTCCAGTCCAGCGGGGGGGGGCTACAGATCAAAACGAAAAATGACGGTTCCATGCTATCCATGTGGGGGTACATGCCCACCAAGTTTTGTGTACCCCGGTCTTTCAGTGTCCCGGGAATCCTTGTTGGTGTACGTCACTAAATGTACACATAAATTATTTTATTGTAAGGCCCCCCATGTACGAAAGTACACAAAACTTGGGATGCATTCGGAGGGTGTCATAATGATCCTACACTTTTAATTTCGTGCAGTTTTGACCTTGTCAGCCAGAGATATTGTGATGAAAACACCTAATTTTTTGCTTTTTAATTTTTAACTAGGTGGCGCTATACATGAAATAAGTGGTAATGGGATGGGTTGACATGCCCCCTTAAGACCAACATACATAAAAAAAGTGGACCTCCTAGGCCCTACGGTTCTCGAGATATTCACAGAAAACTGTCTCCGGCCACCTACAGGCCAGTTGGTGTATAGTAACATAAATTAATTTATTGTGTGGCCCCCCATGAACGGAATTCCACGAAACTTGGCGTGCATACAGAGGGTGTCATAATGATCATACACTTCCAATTTCGTGCAGTTTTCACTATGTTAGGTCACAGATACCTTCGATTACAACACCTCATTTTTACTTTTTTGTGTTTAACTAGGTGGCGCTATACATGAAATGAGTGGTTATGGAATGGGTTGACATGGCCCCTTGAGATCAACATACAAAAAAAAAAAGGTCCTCCTAAACCCTACGGTTTTCGAGATATTCACAGAAAACTGTGTCTGCCCTACCCTCCTTTCGGGGGGTCCAGTCCAGCGGGGGGGCTACAGATCAAAACGAAAAACGATGGTTCCATGCGAAAAAGAAAAAAAAAAAGAAAAAATCTGACTAAACCTATATGACCACCGCTTCGCTGCACGGCGGTCATAATAATAATAGTCCATAGTTATAGTTTTTCATTACCGGTAAAAAAAAGTTTTTCATTTTTGAACTTCATGAGGCTGGAATCCCACTTTATACCATCATCAACTGCAAGTATCAGAGCTGTGTATCTCCCATCCTGGACAAAGTCAGATTCTCTGTCCATGGAGCTCCTGACAGTGATCAGTCCAGTCTGACTGTTGATCAGCAGCCAGCCAGCAGGATCACCTTGTACCTGAGTACCATAATACAAACATTTTGTGTGTGTGTGTGTGTTGTGACAGAATGACATTCTGTCATGTCGCCTGTTCACACAAGCTCTTACTTGCTTGACCAATCAGAAGTGGCCAGGTTCAAGTTCGAGAGGTCGCACTTTTAACAAAACAGGACGTAAGCCCTGAATGAATGAAGAGAGTGGAGACAGAGTCAGAGACGCGGGTCATAGAAAGCAGTGGAGTCAGCCTAAAGGAGCGGATTTTTTGTTAATACTAGTTGTTTTGTGAGTTCACAACGTTTCGTTTCACTCGTTTTAACTCTGTATGTTCAGAGACATTTCAGTAGCTTGACACTCAGAATTTGTATTTCGCAGTCAGGGAGACGTCTTCTCAGCTTCACCCGCAGGCCCAAGCGGAAAACCGGTGTTACATGGCAACCCCATGTTAACTGGCTGCGTTGATGATGATGTTTCATGATTGATGACGAGTCTTTGACAGATGTGGCCGCTTGCAGATTTCTCACTTTCTGATAAACTAGAGACGAACACAAATATGCATGACATGTTTAAAAGTCAAAATTGTCTGTAGTACTACATGCACTGGACCATAAATATGCCACCCAAAAAAAAAAAACACCTAAATAGCATAAATTAACTCTTCGTGGGTATCGAACCAGGAATAAATTGAACTGTTTGCTTGATAATCAGGCGCCTACCTGCTTGCGCCACGAACCAGCTGACGGCACTTACAGAAATTGACTTGACTTGTATGATTAAAAGAAGTCAGCTAATGTTATTATCATTGTAACAAGTTAACATAGCTGATCATGTTATCTGGCTACCATGTTATCATGCTACCATTGCCCAAGCCATTTATTAGGCCTTCAAAGTATCATGGTTAAGTTTTACAAACGTTTCACTGAGGTTAGGCTGTAGCCGCCGCTACCTGAAGTGTCTGTAGAGAGGCACATGAACGCCAGCAAATAAATCAAATAAAATTGTGTATCCTTTTGTCCAGCGGCAGCCTATTCTTTTAAGAATTCAGTTAATGAAACACAGGCATTGAAACGCACACTACAATGGGCAGGAGAAGTCTATAACGTCTCCATATTTTACACAAAATTTGCGCACAGGGAGAGTCAAAACGTTAATGTTGCTGATAAACATGGGTAAACATAGGTTTGAGGTTTTTTTGACACTTTATTTATCAACTTGCAAACTGGTATTTCTATGGCGCAACAGGTTAATGCCTACACATTGCTATTTCACGCAGTCGATATGGGTTCAATCCTCCCCCATCACGTTTTTTTATTATTATTATTTATTTATTTTTACACCAGTAATGCTTCCTCAATTTAGGCTACAGATAGACTAGGTGGCCACAGAGAGCCTGACCAGCAGTCAGTGAAATGTTTGAAAACTTAAACATGATACATGCAACTGTAGCAAGACAACACCGTAGGTAGTCATATGCATGATCAGCCGTGTTAACTTGCTACAATCATAATAACATATGTCAGCTGACTTCTTTTAATTGTATAGCATAAGTCCTCTCAAAGTAACTCTGGATCTCATTCATAATGACCATTGGGTCCTTGGTTACCTGTCTAACAAAGGCCCTTCGTCCCGGATTACTCAGTTTGGCTGAGCGGACAACAGGGTATATACAGCAATACTTAAGTTAAATTTACTACTTTTTAATACCTTTTTTATTACCTTCAGATTTTTTTTAAAACCATCACGACACTGAATTGCAAGTGTTAATCAGCGACCTTTCTATTATTTATACAGATTTTGACATATATAACATACAAAAAAGAATAGATTTAGACTCACTGATGTTGACAACATATTACACATTTTTATTTCACTAAGTAAATAAAAATAAAACAAACTACATAAAATGTGCAATGGAGAGAATGGATAGTTCCAGCACACTGGCTGGCATCAGTGACGTCATGCCCATTGAAGTTAAGGGGGCACGTGCCCCCTCGGATATTTCGTCCCTGATAATTTTTTGGATCATAACTTTGTTCCTATTATGCTCCATAATAAGCCAGAGCCTATAACGACTCAAATGTATTCTTCTAGATGTGTAATAAACCGTAGCAAAATAGCTGATGACCAGTCAACAGCCCTTTTCCTAAAATTGGTGTCTGTGTATGTTCCCCTAACAACTCACACGTGCATTGAGCTCGCAATGTTTTGCTTGTGTAGAACTGTTACAGTTAACTTTAGGCTACAGTTTGAACAGTTGAACTGTTACAGTTACAGTTTAAACAGATACAGTCAATGGTGTTGAAGTGGTAAGTAGTCTAGCTAAGCAATAAAAAGTAGTGGAATTATTTGTAGTTGACCATGAAATTTTGACTTGATGATCAAATAGTTAGAACTATGGATTTGATGTTGGCCGCGAATTCAGAGCATTACGTTAACGTTAGCCTACAGTGTCAGTATAACGTAGCATAGGCTACTCTTACAAATACAAATACTACAAATATTTGGCAAAGTATCCTGGTTCAATTGTTTCCAGTTTCATAAACGAGGGTGTTAGATTTGCAGTGACTACAAAATCCAACCTAATACCATTAGGCCTACCAAGGCATTGCGTTGGATGTTTCTCCACTTGTTCTCTTCACGTATCTGGCTGCTAATCCATGTAATGAAAAGGGATAGCCACCCGTTCAAAAGGAGACTTAAAGTTGTTTTACATAGGATCGCTATGACCGTGATGTAGAGGGCAAGAAAGTATAATAGTCTCTCTCGTGCTCATAACTTATTATTATCAGGTTACTTGCTCATGATTTGCAGATAGCAACTTACAAATGAGGTAGCCTATTGCTTGCCATAATGGTCATAAAAAATATATTAGGCCTACTAGTAAAATATTCAATATTTAGGGTTAACCTTACTCAGCACTGAAACGTGTCAAACTTCTTTCAAAGTCCTTCATCACATGAATTAAGATTAAAATAATAATTTTAAAATTAAAATAATAATTTCTGAGCACCACAAAGTCAGACCTCAGCAACTTTTTTAATGTAAGATTGTTCTTGGGTCACATATCAATCAAATCATAACAACTGCAATGATACTGTTTTTAAAATCATGTGTAGTAGGCCTAAGTGTAAATGCGTGTGTCTAAACATGCTTTAATGAGCTGAATTTGAGCTTACAGTTCTTTCACCAACCTATGTGTTTTACATTAACTTACAAAATAGATACTTTAGCTTAGTCCTCAGATAGAGGATGGTTGCTGCTCTGTTAAGGTATTTCTGTCCCTCCCAAACTGCATTGAAATGGTATGTTTAGCAGCCAGAATTTCAAAATCTCCTGGGGGAGAAATCACCGACCCCCCTCTAACAGGACCCCCCCCGAAAAAAATTGCCTGATTGTGCCCCCCCTGAATTTTGCCTTGCCTTGCTACGAGCTACTATTACTTTTCCTTCAGTTACTTCATTACGAAAAGGCAGTTTGAATTAGAAGCAAACATTACGCTCTTGTTAGAACTAACCAAAAGCTATTAATAACATTGACAATGCGTTTATGGTTTGATGATGCAGAAAGACCCTTTGGTAACACAATTCCCATCATTCACTTGGGCAAAGATGGTATTGTTTTTGCAAAGTCCACCACTGTCACAGACTCTCAGTACAATGTTGAAGTCTCTTTGAAGTAGAGATGGTTTGAGCTTGAAAACAACCCCAGTTCCTGGGAAAATAAAGTGCAAATACGGTTATTATGTATAATGGTTATCATGTCAGTGTTTGGAGTTTTCTTTGTTTTATATTTGTAATATATATTGATATTGATTTTATTTAGCTATTGAAGACACAAGACATAAACGTATAACTTGATGATGGAAAATGGATACACAAAACAATGTGACATTCTCTAATGAATTACTAAGAGTCCCATTTACAATGTACTCTCCTGTCTGCCATCTGAACTATGTCATGCTTAAGAACATGTAGGTTTAGTAACTGGTGTGTTTAAACCTGTGGTGTTCATCTCAATTGTCCAGTAGTCCTGATTTGGGTCCATGGGCTCCACACTGAAGGGGTCAGAGAGTCCTGGTCCATCTCCATCCAGAACAGGCAGAACCACAGGCTCAGGGTCCTGGTTGCAGACTGTGATGGACATCTTGATGGTGGGAGGATGGTCGTTTGCGTCATCGAGCTCAATGACCAGTGTCCCAGTGCCTGTGGCAGGAATATCATCATCTACAGTACAGGGGAAAAAAGAAAACAGAAAGGAAATAAATAAATGTATTTCTTCTTTTATATCATTATAGCTATAATAATTAAATTAAGGATTTTTTTCCAATAGATCTAGATCATTTAATTCAGTAGATTTTATTTTCATTTTTGAAATTTCATGAGGCTAGAATCCCACTTCATACCATCATCAACTGCAAGTATCAGAGCTGTGTATTTCCCATCCTGGACAAAGTCAGATTCTCTGTCCATGGAGCTCCTGACAGTGATCAGTCCAGTCTGACTGTCAATCAGCAGCCAGCCAGCAGGATCACTGCCAATCTTGTACCTGAGACATAATACATTAATTTCTCTCTCTCTCTCTCTCTCTCTCTCTCTCTCTCTCTCTCTCTCTCTCTCTCTCTCTCTGTGTGTGTTTTATTGTGTGCAAGTGAGGACATGTTTGTCAGTGCCTGCAGGCAGATCCTCTGGTTTGGAGATGATCCTCTCACCTGGTCGGAAGACAGGGGCCTCATTCTCATCCTTCACTCTCACTGTCACTGACGCTGTGTAAATGCGCAGTGGGGTGGAGAAGGGGTTGTCATTGTCCACAGTCACCAACAGGAGGTGCTCGTGTCGCTTCTCAAAGTCAAGGGGCTGAAGTGAATTGAAGAAACAGAAGTGGAATTATTTCAAATGAAAATTATGGCAATATTGCATTTTTTAATAACCAAGAATCATTTTTAACTGTCTAATCTAATGCAAAAATTATGCATTAAAAATATCAACCAAAAAAGACAGATGTCAGTGAAATTATGATAGTTCATAAACAAACATGAGTGTACCTTTACTGTTCTGATGATAGCACCTTGTTTGTTAGGTTTGGAGCTAACACTGAACATTTGCTGA
The DNA here is from genome assembly GCF_018492685.1 of Alosa sapidissima. NCBI lineage: Eukaryota > Metazoa > Chordata > Actinopteri > Clupeiformes > Clupeidae > Alosa > Alosa sapidissima. The sequence goes on along the minus strand of NC_055970.1, from coordinate 20,960,199 downwards.
TCGTCTCCAGAAACTATCTTATAGCTCATTGTCCAGGCTGGTGTATTGAGTTTATCCTCATCAGCTGTTAGCATTGTCACCACTGAAGCACCAACCACATTTTCAGAGACACATGCTGTGTACTAAAGAGAATATTCATATTTTACTGCATTTAACATACAGTATGCTATGCTATAGGTAGGAAAGATATCATATGCAACTCACAAATTAACATGCTAAACAGAAACCTTGGTTTGGTTTCAGAAAATGTTTACCTCTGAAAAAAACGTAATATTTCTGGATATGTGTGCCTTTCATCAATTTAGATTCAGTTGTAATGAGTAACATAAAGGGACCTCTTGACTTCCACTTACAGAGTTTTTTTCAAACCGAGGTGCTCCGTCATTGCTGTCTGTTACAGTGATGATGGCCCTGCAAATTGTTCTTAGACCCATGCCTTCTTGGTATGCTGCTTCGATCTTCAATGTATATTTAGCAATTTTCTGAAATGTAAAATATTATTGACTGTCCGAAATATCTCAACAACTATTTAATCATAAGTATGATTGTAAATAACCCACCTCCCTGTCCAGTCCAACAGCATTAACTCTAATTCCTCCAGTGACAGGGTCGATGGAGAACATGTCTTTGCTGGGCAGTGGTGGATCCTGACTCAGTATTTTGTATCTGAGATCAGAATTTGCATTGCCTGGTTCATCTGCATCAGTGGTCGCAACTTTCATGAACTCAAATCCTGAAATGTAACAGCACACATACACATACCAGTTATATAGTTATGTGTCTATAATCCTCAGATATTAAATATTTTTTTACACTTCACTAATGCATATAATATTTGCAGTCTACTTTCAACTGAGGGGGTTCCACTTTGATGTATAGCTTATAAGGCAACATACCTACTTCCAAAGCTTTACTCACTCTTCCCTGAAATGGATCTTGTGTGAAAACTGGCTTATTATCCTTCAAATCAGTAACACGTATTATGATTTCCATGGGGTGCTCTGCTATACTTCCAGCTTCACTGACAGCATGAACACGTAGCTGAAATAGAAAGAATATTAGAAAGCACTGTAGACTCAGACTGCACTTCTAATTACAGTTCATTTCATATTTTGTATCATTTCAGTGGGCATTTTTCATCATACATTTTTTGTGTACATAATATTTACCTGCAAGAAATGTGATCAAGTTTGTCATACAACAGTAACAGCTGCACATGTAGTAGGAAGTATGCTTCCTTTATGATGAAGTTCCCCATTGATAATATCCGTCTTTAGGATAAATATTTCAAGTTTGTATAAACTTAACACATTTTCCGCGTGGTTGAATACAAGCAGTATATGATATTTCAGACTCAGTGTGAAATCTTCAGGAGAGCTTCTGAACAGTTTGTTTCCCCTCTGTAGACCAAAGTCCCAGAAGAAAGGAATACGTTTTGCTTTAACTTTTTCAAAATCAACTATTCGGTTATATTTTCATTAAAGTGTGAAATGCAAATGTAAAGCGCTGCTGTTTTGTTCCGTTTACATTTAATTTTTAACACAAGAGGACCTTGTTCTTGTTTGTTTGCATTGTACTCTTTGGTATCTTGCTTGTTCATATACCACCTATACAGATGAGTCTATATTTCCCCACAAATGGGTATACCTTATTGTTAACCAGTCATCTTAACTAGCCCTCAACACTGGGTCACTGGGCATGTGTCACCAGGGTCATGAATTCCACTACAGACACTAAAACAGTGAAATGGTCTCTTACTCTGTAATGGTTTTGCTGCTCTCTATCCAGTGGCTGTGTTACATACAGCAATCCAGTCTCTCTATCAACGGTGAAGAGGTTTACTGGAGGCTCGTCAGCACCAGGTCCAGTGATGCTGTAAATTACCTTCACCTCCTTATTGTGTGAGGTTTCAATCTGAAAATTTTATGACACAAAGAATTGAAAACTAATATGTTATTGCCTCTTGACTCTGCTGTGAAATGGTCGTCAGATAATTAAAAAAAAGTCAAACATTTTAGACACATGCCTGAGCAACCCTTTGGGGGAAAGGACCTCTTTGGTTCTCTGGAATACTTATAGGAGGAACAATCCAATCTCTTTTCTTCCTCTTCAGAATGCATGAGGTCTTTGAAAAGAGAGGGTCAAAATTGTTGGTAGGAGATTCAGATTTAGAAATATGTTGATGTTGTTCCTTAACTTACCTTACAATTCCCACCGAAATCTGGTCAGTCACATAAGATTTTGGAAAAAGGTTAAAAAATAACATTACTTTCTTTCTTTCTACTTTAAGTCAACAGTGAAATAACAGTAAAATAATATCAGTATATAACATGAGTAATATATCACCACTAACCACATTCAGACTCAAATAGTTCTTGCTAATGCAGCATCAAAAGTACCTTCCACATTAAGAAGTGCTTCATCTTGTACCAGAGCAGGCCCCGAGTCCTGTCCAGGCTGTGATGATGGGATATCAGCATGGATTCCTGGAGCCACTCCCTGCAACCCCTGTTCATATTAGAGATCTATGAGATCTTAAACTGGGGGGTTGCGAAATTAAATTGTCGGAATTGAAAAAAAAAAAACATTTATATGTTTTCAGAATACTAGGTATAAAAACTGGTGTTATATTCAGTTGTCTGACATAGGCCTATCATTTAAGCTTTCTTACCCCACAGAAGCACCAGTTACATTTGGATGAGTATAATTTATCAATTGGAAAGTTATAATCACATTGTCAAAGGCTGCCATAGACATACTGTAACCACCTTTGGTATCAACACAGTCTATCTATAAATCAAGTCAAGTCAAGTCACATTTATATAGCACACTTAAATGACCAAGGTGCTCACAGAAATAAATATAGTAATAAAAACAAAAACATAAGTGACAAAAAATAAATAATAATACAAAGAAATTATAGAAATGATAATAATAAACTGATTATGATTGTAGATAAATGAAGATACAGTTACTAAAACTATTACTAGGTCTGGAGCAAAATGTACAGAGAAGTTAAAAGTGGAATATTGCATAATGCTGAAAAGAAATAGAAATAAGATAAGATAAATAAGCAAAGGGGAGAATTAATGGACATTAAAGGCCAAAGAAAATACACAGGTCTTTAAATTTGATTTAAAGCTACTGATAGTGGGACAGGACTTAATTTCTGTAGGGAGATTATTCCAGTCGAGGGGCTGCAACAGAAAAAGAGACCTATCACCTTTCGTTTTTAGGATTGCATTCGGGACTGAAAGAAGATGTTGCGAGGAAGACCTTAGTGGCCTATAGGACAGTAGGGCCGTAAAAGGTCACAGATATACTGCCATCCCATTGTAGAATTCTGGGGTATTCTTACTGTATTCTGATGTGTTCATATGTTACTTCTGTGTGTAGTATACAACAGGGAGAGGTCCATATTATTGTACATAACTGTGCCTTAGGCCTGTGTACCAGCAGGAAGGTCATACAGGCAGATGTTTAGGAACATCCAGGGAACATCAGTGATAACATGGGCCGAGGGAGACAGCATGTCTGCCTATTCGGGCTAGTATCTCCATCTGGCCAGGGCCGGGTTTTGTACACTGGTTGGCACCTGCCATGTTGGCATGATTGACGTTTGTATGTTTTAGTATAACAGGCTTTGTCTTAGGTTTTGACACGGAGACGGATCGAGGAAGCGACCCGAGGAGCATCTTCTGTCGGAAGGCTCAGCAGCCGCTTCTAATAACAACCACAACTGTTAGACTCTGCACAGTTTTACTGTTTGAGACTTAGCCTGTGTTCTGTTATTCATTGTTGTCCCATCTACAATAAATCATCATCTAATCACCGATCCAGATCCCACCGTCAAGCTTTATTGACCATCTTCAATACAGACATTAGAACTAAAACACAACGCAACAACCAAAGAATCCAACACCATTTAGGGCTTTGAAAACAAAAAGCAAAACTTTAAAATGACTTCTGTATTTGCAGGTAACCAGTGGAGTTGGGCCAGCACATGACTTGTGCATATATGTTTCTTAGTTCCAGTAAGAAGCCTAGCTGCTGCATTTGGACTAATTTACAGTAAGTCTAGCAAGGGTTGATTGGTTTAGACCTAAAAACACAATTATAGTCCAGCCTAGATGTAACAAATGTATGGATTATAGTTTCTAAGTCACTATATGAGAGCCAGGGCTTTAATTTAGCTATTGTTCTTAGTTGAAAAAAGCTTCCCTTAACCACACTACCGACTTGCTTATTGCATTTCAAAGAGTAATCTAGATAAACACCTAGATTTCTGACATCACTGTGTCAATTTACAGCCAGTGGTCCAAGTGTATTTCTTAGCTTAGCAACAGAGCTCAACGGACCAAAAATAATTATCTCTGTTTTTTTTTTTTCATTTAATTGTAAGACATTTGTAGCCATCAAACTCTTTATATCATTAAGGCAGATAAACAGGCTTTCCAAAGTGCAGGAACTTTCGGTTGTTAATGGCAGGTAAAACTGAGAGTCATCTGCATAGCAGTGATATTGAATGTTGTGTTTGTTAAAGATGGAACCAAGAGGGAGCATATATAGGGAATAGCAAAGGGCCTAAAATGGATCCCTGAGGGATACCACATTTGATAGGAGCCGTGGACGAAGAGCAATTGCCTAATCTGAATGTTCTATCATTCAGATGATGTGAACCATTTCAACACCACCCCTTGCAGACCAATTTCAACCTCCAGATGTTTTAAAAGGATGCTATCGTCAATGGAATAGATGACTATTTTTGCCTCTGCCACCAATACCTCGTAACATTTTCAAAAGTGAAACTACATTTTGTGTGGTTCAAGAGAAGGTCATGAGACGTTGCCAATGTTTTTTTGTTTGTTTGCTTGTTTGATGGTTTCTCTGTTTTTGGAGGAGGTGGGAGGGGGAGGGGGTCACCAAACTGCAGTACGATATGTCAGGTATCTACAGAGCAAGTATATATTTCCTTCAAGATCGAAGTACTGACAGCACAAAGTGCATGCATATCCAAGAGATTGTTAAAATGTGACATGTTCCTCGAGCAATAATTTTAAAACATTTGGAACAATTGGATGCATTTTTCACTGATTGCATTATCACAAGTGGAACAAAATCCAGAGCACTTGCATGGGCGGAGCTATGTGGTGGCCAGGGGGGGCCACGGCCACCACAGGTCAAAGCTTGGCCACCTTGCTGGCCCCCCCAGCTCCGTTCAGTGAAAAGTAAAAAAAATAAATAAATAAAAAGTAAAATTGCTGCCGTTATTGACGGCACTTTGCCAACACTTTGCAAAGCAGGGACTGAACCAATTAATGCACTCTATACGACCATTGGCCCAGTCAGGAAGTGTAGCCTACGGTTGTGATCAAGTAGGCCTAGTGCAGCAGCAGCGGGACAATTCAAGTCATCTGTTAAAAACACTTGACAGTAGACTACTACTTAACCTCAGTAACAACAGGTGAGTTGATGATAAGTTGGAACATTAATGCTAATAAGATGTTAGAATGTGTCATGAATCATAGCCAAGTGAGCTGCGTAGTTGGGCTGTCCTGGTTAGGTAGGCTCTGACATTGATGTGTGGGGCTGATCAGAAATAATCGGAAGCCCGCGGTAACGCTGTTACAAAAACATTTCGATAAAATTCGGGTGAAATGCAAGCATATTAGGCACATATCTCCGGATGGCTCCAATAAAAGTAGGCTAATAGGGCCTAGCCTAGGCTACTTTATAAAAAAACATAATTTGCTGACTGCGTGTGGTTCTTGCCATAGCTGGTCAGGCAGAGGCAGGCTGCTTTGCCCGAGTTCTTTGTTACATTGCTCCAGAACTGTTCATGGCTGCGAGATGAAACAAGTGGGGCTTTCCAACGAGACTAAACACTTGCCTGTGCGATCAAGTATGAATATGAAAAAAAATCATGAAATTAAATCAAATTGATTCATATTTACAGTTCACCTGCGCACCCATTACTCTCGTTTGAATTACTTGTGAACCCGTGATCGCATAGATATGGCAAGTGTTAATATGAATTGGTGGCAGATCTGGGTAGCCTAGACTGTTCTAAAAACATAGTGCATGTGTAAATGGCACTTACAATGACCAGGATAAAGGCTTATAACTAAAGGTAGTGAGAATGGCCAAAAATAGACTAGGGCTCATAGGGCTAAATAAAAAAAAAAGGCATTTATTTCCGTAAGGCACACACCACATATTTTTCACATTTGCTCAGCCCCAGAGAATCCCTCCACCATGGCAATGATATTGCCAGATTCAGGACAGTCTGCCCTACAGTACACACACATGTGCCAACTGACAGCTTGCAGTGGTGAGATACATGTCGAAATATAAGAATTTTTATAATACACTTTTTGTATTTTTATTATTTAAAAATCTGATCAGATCTTTCAGCAGATCTGGGTAGCCTAGACTACAGGTTGTGAAAAAGCCCTTAAAACAGTCGGGTTCTAAGGGTTAATTTCTTAATTCAGAGCCATGTTACTTACAGACAAGTACTTGGAGTGGATATCAGAAATAAATATAGTTTGGCCATCAGTATAAGATTAAATATCTGCATACAATATTTTTAGTATTTATTATTGTTCTTTAACATCATTTGAATAAGACTGATTAAGTAAGGTGCATTATCATAATGTACTTTTTTATAGCATTGGCGTATTTATGGAAAATGTGTTGGAGTGGCCAACAAACTGACCTGTGTATCAGTGTTGGCTTTACACAATTTATTGCCATTATTAAAAAAAGCTATCCTAATCTTCAAAACTTTTTGAGTAGTTTTCAAATAGTAGTTTTGATTCCCAAGTGCCACCCCAATAAAAAAGTCTGGACCCAGCTGGCCCCCTCTATAAAATAATCCTGGCTACGCCCCTAAACACCAGGCTTGTGCAAAATTCCAGAATTGAATTTTGAACTGGCTCTTAAATTCCAATTCAATTCTTGAATTTCACTTGCATTTCAATTGAGGTAGCAAACAGGAAGCAGAATTGCAATTCGAATTTTGCACAACCCTGCTGAGGACTTGTGTTGTCTTTTAAGTCCACCATGACTGTAGATTTAACTGTGCTTTTCATGAAGGGGAACAGAAAGTTGACTTCATGAGAATGTCGTAGAGAAACAGCTTCAATCATCAGTGTGGTTCAACCCCATGTGATGCAGTTCACATCTCTTACGTGACTTGAGCTTCACTTTTAAAGATGTAATAAAATCCTTAGTACATAGTCTGATCTTCACAACCATGTCCCTAATTCAAGTGAAATGTGTTAGAAAACAACCAATCTCACTCATGTGCAGCTGAGGGGCCTGGTCATATTGCTTGTATTAGTGAATAGCAAAAGAATATAAAGTACATAGAAAGACTTCTATAGAATAGCCTGGGTAAAATTGAGCTGTGCTAAACTGTATGACTATAGAATTCAACATGTATTCTCTCAGTTTAGTTTCATTCTGTTCTGTTAACCACTAAAATGTGGGGAGAAATGGCACAGATACATCAGTAATGGTCATTGTTCCACAGTTTGATTAAGGCTGTTCTTCATCTTTCATTGCCCTTCCTAAATGCATTTACTGAATGTTATACCGGTAACTTGATTGGCGTATTTCTTTTCAGTAATTGTGACTTGCCTCTTCTCTCTTTCAGTTACGATTTCAAATGAGCTAAAATACCAAAACACGCAAACTTAAGAATGAAGATAACGTATCAACTGATAAAGCTTGGCTATTTCCTTTAGTTCATCTAATCAACTAAAGATGTAATGTATGCAAGATGTGCAAATGAGATCCTTTGATACATGAATAAGTCATGTTATTTAATTTTATATTTCAGGTATCAATAAAAGTGCAGTTGTGCTGTTTAGATATACTACGTATATATATATATATATATATATATATATATATATATATATATATATACGTAAAATGCATTAAAACGGTGGATATTGCATTTTGGAAAAGAGCTCTTCATATGTAAAAAAAAGCTTTTTTTTTTTTAAACGTGAATTTATAACGGCAATATTTCAACATTCATCAGTTACTTTCCCATCATTCATCACATCACAAATGCATTCTGTTAATTGTACATATTAGTACAGGTGAAGTTAGATATCAAATTCAAAGTTTACAAAGTTAATCAATTGTTACAGTATGGAATAAAGCTCACCAAAGACAGGATCACATAAAACAGCATTGTGTCCGGCTGGTCGCTCTCTGTGTACTGAAAGTGCTTAATGTCATAACTGAAACTTAACTTTGTTCATTAAGCATGAAATTCTGTGAGTATGACACTTGGTCTAGACCTCAATCACTACAGTGCAAAAAAAAAAAAAACATTTGACAAATCATTCTATGTGCTGCCTCCAGGCAACATACTAATTTGTCCTGTTCACACAAAATGAGACAGCAGGGATGGTAACTTCAATACTATCTAATGCAACTGCAAATAAGAGGTCCTATACTCAAGTCATGTGGTTCCTCTTTCAGGGGCTGTGCAGGTGTCTTGCGACGTCATATTTTGCAAAATTGCTTTTCATTTTCTTCCAGTATCATCAAGAAAAAATATGAGGAAAAATAAAAACAAAAACTGCATGTTGCCATGAGATGCTGACATTGTACCGTAACAGACTTACATGGCCATACCATATACTAAGAAGGTTGCAGGTTTTGTAGAAGGACCACTAGGTCAGGTTGACTCCTATATGAGGGCCCCCAGAGAAAGGTTACGCACTGGTGAGCCCCCCTGTGATGTAGATAGTAGTATAGCAGATATAGTATGCATGACCTATCACTAAACTATCTCAGAAAGAAATATGTCAAGGTGTAAACCAAGACATGAGGCCTAATGTTGAGAACATCACATCAGTCCAAGAGCCCAAGCTAAAAGAAGACAACAGCATTGTCTGTGAAATCAAGGCTAACAAAGCTTCTGAGCTTGACGAGTTTTATCTCTTTGCTGATGTGACCTCGCATGCCAAGTCCAATGTCTATCCCTAAGGATGTTGTGGTTGTGATCTCTGATCTCATTGATGCCATTGAGAGCAATGAAAAAGACGCAGAAAGAAAGCTATAGACCCTGAAACCCCAGGTCGATGTCAAATGCTCCTATGGCATAGTGGTAAGAATTTACATTTTTAAATGAGCTTTTCTTCTTTAGTTTTAAACGATTAGGCTTACATTTCCTCCATAATCACATAATCACTAAAGGGAAGAGGAGAGATAGACTTCTCTGCATAGTCTGTCTGCCTCTCCACTTTCTCCATGTTTGAGTACTGACTGTCCACTGGCCTACTGTTTTTACTGCTACACTGTTTACATGCTATATTAGCACATATGACTTAAGACTTGACTTGCGACTCCACTCAAAAGACTTCAGACTTGACTCGGACTCATAAAAGGCCAAAGTAAAACATTTTGATATTGAATTTGACTGACAGAGCTTTCAATTCGGCAGCCGTGGCCTAGGCTACTGGTTAGCGCTTCGGACTTGTAACCGGAGGGTTGCCGATTCGAACCCCGACCCCTCATTGCTACCCAAGCGCTGCTGTTGTTGCAGGCAGCTCACTGCGCCTGGATTAGTGTGTGCTTCACCTCACGGTGTGCTGAGTGTTTCACTAATTCACGGATTGGGATAAATGCAGAGATTAAAATATACTTACAATTAACCACATTATAATCAATAGGCCAAAATCATAATTGTGTAGCCTATCTGTGCCGAATTTCGTAATTCAAGTCCAGTGTAGAACTGAATAAGAAAATCATAAGGCTGTATATCTTGAACTTCCAGTATGTGAGAAACTTGACTTGCCTTAATATCTCCAACCTCAAGTATGCAGCTAATAAGGAAATAGAATTGTTATTTAATTAAACAAGGTGAACTTCTCCCCACTGTGCAATGCAGAAAAGGATGCTACAAGGAAGGGAATTCAAACACACTCAACACCTTACCATCTATTGATGTCATTGTGGTTCACTGAGATATCTGACATTTTTTGTTTAACTGGCTTGGATACAAAAGGACATTGTTGCCTTTGTCGGTGTCCTTATGTGAACTTGCACAGGTAACCTTGCTCATCTTTACTTGCGTACGACTTCACACCAGTGCTTCAGGGCAGCCGTGGGTTACTGGTTAGCGCTTCGACTTGTGACCGGAGGGTTGCCGGTTCAAACCCCGATCAGTAGGCGCGACTGAAGTGCCCTTGAGCAAGGCACCTAACCCCTCACTGCTCCCTGAGCGCCGCTGTTGTTGCAGGCAGCTTACTGCGCCGTGATTAGTGGGTACCTCACTGTGTGTTCACTGTGTGCTAGGTTTGTTTCACTAATTCACAGATTGGGATAAATGCAGAGACCAAATTTCCCTCACGGGATCAAAAGAGTATTCATACTTATACTTCAGACCAGAGCTGATGCTTAAGCAAAGGCCGTCACTGAAAAGCTGTGAATGTCGTTGAACACAGCTGTTCTCACATTAGCTGATTGCGATAAACATTAACCATTGTTGCCTAATTACCAATTATTCATCAAGTAGTAACTTTTTTTAGTGTTTTTCACATAGTATTTTTAAAATACAAAAATACACACCAAAAAAGTATTTTGATACAAAATACAGAGCCATTTCCTTCAACCCAATAAAATAAAAATTACAAAATACTATTTTGTATTTGAAATACATATTACATGTTTCAGAAATCTTGACATGTCTAAGTTTTGGGTTGCAATATACAGGTAGTGGGCTCTCTGTTAATTTTAAGCCTAAAGTTACAGCATTTCTATCACAATTGACCAGACTTTGACCTTTGGTTTGCTTTTAACACAATTCTGGCTATGATTGTTCCTTGTATTACATCATGAGCCATCACTGTGCCTATTGCATTCTACTGTTGTTAGCCTTAAGCCTAGCTCAGTCATTATGTTATACCACATCACCCTCCATTAGAAGTGCAATGAGCTGCAGCATTGAGCATAATAAACTGCATTTAGAATTCCAAATTCATATTTCTTGATATTTTGGTGAAAGTAACTCAAAAGTAATACAATAGTAGTGTATTGCCTTACAATTCAGATACATATTATAATGTAACAAATTATTTTGAAATGACAGTAATGAGTAATACATAATACGATTTTGAAGTAACTTGCCCAACACTGATGACAACCATCACTTTCTATGTATGTCTGTGTTTGTGTGTGTGTGTGTGTGTGTGTGTGTGTGTGTGGAGGGTCAATCAAATTCTATGATTGCCACTGATGTGAATGATCTCACAAATCACACAAACCAAATCAAGTTAAAAAAAAAATCGCAAAAGTATCGAAATTGAGATTCTTCACTTAGTATTGGTATTGAAACACTAATGTTGGTATTGTGACAACAGGAGTTGGGGATGTGTCCCCACCAAAGCTGAGACCAAACCTACGCCCTTGTGTATTTCATGCAATTATTGCTTTTTTAATCTAAATTTATTTCGCACACTCACAGATATAAATGCATTGACCATGGCGACAAGAAGTCCTCCCGGAGTTGTGCCTTTTATCATTACTTTCGGTTACAAAAACTAACTGCACAGAGGAAATAAGCGAACAGCTACATGCAAGGTGTGTGGCACCAGGATAAATTATGCCTATTCAACAACGTCTGATTTCATCAGGCATCTCCAAACGCACCCAGATAGGTCAGTCACTTAGGCCTAGCATATATCGTCACAGATGACAAGCTAACCATCGCAAAGTGTTGTTCTAATGCTGGGAACAGGCAGGGATGGGCAAAAATACATCAGAATGTATTTCAAAATAAAATACCTAATACTCTCATTTTTAATGTATCAAAATAAACTACACAATACAGTAACCATATTATGTATCAAAATAAAATACTGTATTTTTGTATTTAGAAAATACTCAAAATACTTTTTTCAAGGAAGTATGGAAGCACTGCAAAAAAAGCTTTTTAATATCCCAAACATTTAGCCTATTAAAACTATATAGTAAAAAACAATACAATTTGGCCCGTCATACCAAATAGTATACCGTATGCAAGTTCATGTAGTGTGATAATTCAAGAATTTACATTTACATTTAGTCATCTAGCTGATGCTTATCCAAAATGACTGACAGAGCTTTCAATTAACCACATTATAATCAATAGGCCAAAATCATAATTGTGTATCTGTGCCAAATTTCTTAATTCAAGTCCAGTGCAGAACTAAATAAGAAAATCTTAAGGCTATGTATCTTGAAGTTCCAGTATGTGAGAAACTTGATATGCCTTAACATCTCCAACCTCAAGTATGCAGCTAATAAGGAAATAGAATTGTTATTTAATTAAACAAGGTGAACTTGTCCCCACTGTAGAATGCAGAAATGGATGCTACAAGGAAGGGAATTCAAACACCTTACCATCTATTGATGTCATTGTGGTTCATTGAGATATCTGACATTTTTTCTGTTAAAGATTGGCATGGAGACAATAGGACATGTTTGCCTTTGTCAGTGTCCTTATGTGAACTTGCACAGGTAAACTTGCTCATCTTTACTTGCGTATGACTTCACACCAGTGCTTCAGACCAGAGCTGATGCTTCAACAGTAGCCGTCACTGGCACAAAGCTGTGAGTGTCTGTGAACACAGCTGTTCTCACATTAGCTGATTGCGATAAAAAATAAACCATTGTTGCCTAATTACCAATTATTCATTACACCTGTGTGTAGTATCTACTTTTTAAAGTGTTTTTCACATAGAATTTTGCAGTATTTGATACAAAATACAGAGCCATTTCCTTCAACCCAATAAAATACAAATGACAAAATACTATTTTGTATTTGAAATACAAATACATATTACATGTTTCAGAAATACTAGCCTACCCATCCCTGGGAACAGGCAGATTACATCTTTATAGTTGGCCATATGGTGACATACTTAGGTTAATACTGTATTTCACCAGTTAGGGCACCAAAATGGCAGCGGCACTGTGTAGCCTATCTTGACAAGTTTTGGGTTACAATATACAGGTAGTGGGCTCTCTGTTGATTTTAATGAGTGGGCCTAAGCCTAAAGTTACAGCATTTCTATCACAATTGACCAGACTTCGACCTTTTGTCTGCTTTTAACAAAATTCTGGCTATGGTTGTTCCTTGTATTGCATCATGAGCCATCACTGCGCCTATTGCATTCTACTGTTGTTAACCTTAAGCCTAGCTCAGTCATTAGCGGAGAGGAAATGGCACAAATCCAAACTAGCTGACGACCTCAAAAACTACCAGACACTCCTGACCTCCTTCTCAGCCAGCATCACTGCTGCTAAGACTGCTTTCTACAATGACAAAATCAACAGCGCTACAGACACTCGAAAACTTTTCTCAACCTTCAAATCGCTACTCAACCCTCAGCTACCTCCTCCTCCATCCAGCCTTACTGCAGATACCCTCGCCTCATTTTTTACAAACAAAGTGGCGGCAATCAGCAGTCAATTCTCTACATGCCCACTCAACGCATCTGACTCAGATACCGCACTCCTACAACCTCTAGGGACTGCTGGAACATCTTTTTCAGCATTCATGCCTCTCTCCGAGAGTGAAGTGTCCAGACTCCTGACATGCAGCCGTCCTACCACATGCTCGCTGGACCCTATACCTACGAGCCTACTTCAGTCCATCAGCCCGACCATCGCTCCAGCTATCACACATGTGATCAATGCCTCGCTAACCTCCGGCACATTTCCAACAGCGTTCAAAATGGCCCGGGTAACACCGTTACTTAAGAAAGCTTCTCTCAACCCTGCTCAAGTCGAGAACTACCGCCCTGTCTCACTACTGCCTTTCCTATCCAAAGGCATTGAACGAGCAGTCTCCAAACAGGTCTCTGACTTCCTTTCACAGAACAACCTTCTGGATCCAAATCAGTCTGGGTTCAAAAGCGGCCACTCTACTGAAACGGCTCTGCTGTCTGTAACAGAAGCCTTAAAAGAAGCCAGGGCGACCGCTCGGTCATCAGTACTCATTCTGCTTGACTTATCGGCTGCCTTTGACACGGTTAATCACCGTATCCTTCTCTCTATACTCGCTGACATGGGAATCTCCGGTTCTGCTCTCTCCTGGTTTGAATCCTACCTCACAGGACGCTCGTTTAACGTATCATGGCTTGGTCAGCTATCCGCACCTCACCATCTCACCACAGGGGTCCCCCAGGGCTCAGTGCTGGGCCCCCTCCTCTTTGCTATCTACACCACCTCCTTGGGACAGATTATCCGTTCGCACGGCTTCTCATACCACTGCTATGCAGACGACACACAGCTCTATCTGTCCTTTCCACCTGACGACCCCCTGGTTTCAGCACGGATCTCGGATTGCCTTTCAGACATAGCTACATGGATGAAGGCACACCACCTCCAGCTGAACCTCTCAAAGACTGAACTGCTGGTCATCCCAGCTAAACCTACCATACACCACGACATCAACATCAAATTTGACTCCCTGTCTGTTTCACCGACCAGGACTGCAAGAAATCTAGGAGTTGTTCTTGACAACCAACTAAACTTCTCGGATCATGTTGCCTCAGTCGCCCGGTCATGCCGTTTTGCACTCTACAACATACGGAAAATCAGGACTTACTTGACTCAAGATGCTACCCAACTTCTGGTTCAGGCAATAGTCATCTCACGACTCGACTACTGCAATGCCCTCCTGACAGGTCTCCCAGCCTGCGCAGTGAAACCACTTCAGATGATCCAGAACGCGGCGGCGCGCCTGGTCTACAACCAACCCAAAAGGGCACATGTTACCCCGCTGCTCATCCAGCTACACTGGCTACCTATGGCGGCCCGCATCAAATTCAAGTCTCTAACGCTTGCCTACAAAGTAGTCTCCGGTTCTGCTCCCACCTACTTGAATGCCCTCATACAGACTTACACTACCTCCAGACCGCTGCGCTCCTCTGACGAACGACGTCTAGCTCTACCACCGGTACGCTCAAGCCAATCCAAACTTTTCTCATCTGTTGTTCCTCGTTGGTGGAACACACTGCCAGTTCCTACAAGGACAGGGACATCCTTTCCACTTTCAAAAAACTCCTGAAGACCCAGCTCTTTAGAGAACATCTACTCTCATAGCAACACTTACAACAAGTCTTACTGATCCTAGCACTCACCAGCCGTTTTAAACTGACAAGTAACTGTTAAAAACAGCACTCACCGACGCACTTATTCTTACTGTACTCTAATGTTTTTTTTTTAAACTGTCCTAAAATTGTGAGAATTGTTCTAAAAACTTACTGTTTACCATGTTGTTAGTCGCTTTGGTTAAAAAGCGTCAGCCAAATGTAATGTAATGTAATGTAATTATGTTATACCACATCGCCTCCATTAGAAGTGCAATGAGCTGCATTTAGCATAATAAACTGCATTTAGAATTCCAAATCCATATTTCTAGATATTTTGGTAAAAGTAACTTAAAAGTAATACAATAGTAGTGTAATGCCTTACAATTCAGAGACAGTAATATTATAATGTAACAAATTACTTTGAAATGACAGTAATAAGTAATACATAATACATTACGATTCTGAAGTAACTTGCCCAACACTGCTTATGATCACCTTGAAACTAAGGATGCTGACCCATGATCAGTTGATCAGGACTTGGGTGTCGAGTCTATTCTTAACATTTTAACCTTGTGTTTTTGTAGACTAACGTCGGGGTATAAACCCGCATGCAAAATACATATTTTAGTGAAATTATTCGAAATAGAATCAGCCGATGTTCGGAGAGAAGCCCCTGCATCCAGGGGTAGTAGGCTACTTGTGTTCGGATGCTGGACTCAAACAAATCATTCTGATATTTCGCTAGAGGGCGCGTGGTATCCATCATTCCACGCTCTCTTTCCATCTATCCACCCTTGTGGAGTGGTATGCCAGTGGACAATGCGCAAGCGCACACGAGGTGTCTGAATGAAACGGAGACCATTTCCTTTTCACGGCCCTGTGCGAACTCAAACGAGAAAGCTCTGCGGAAACTGTGCTTTGATTTACTTTATTTAACCCGGTTAAACTGGATGTTGACTAGAACAGACATCGCCTGCGTTCATTGCCGCAGTATATCGTGAAGGTGCGGGGAGGGTATTTTGCCAAGAGGATATCTAATGGTGAGTTGCAGTTCTAACTGTTGTTTGTCCCTGTCCATTTCCACTAGCCACTGCTGCATTAATCTGCGATTGACTTCCCACAAATTACTGAAAAGCATCTGTCAGAATTACAACGTAGTGATGTTATGTGTCTGTACATCAACCGCACAGGGCCAGATGCTAAACACATGCATGAACTTGGACATACCGCTTATATTTCCCCAAGGGTTGTCTCTCTGCCTAGATAGTTTACCAGTCAATTAGCCAGCTAGCCACCTCCGTCCTCAGCTGTAGCCACATCGAGCGACTGTTGCCGCCAGGCTAAACCTCATTGATGGAATAAGGACGACTGAGCTAGCGGTGGAGATATGGTTGGGAAATACTCGATATTTATAATAGTCGATTGCTGTCAGGTTTAGAAACACACGTATATACAACCAAAGTGACCACACTCCCGCACAAAACGGAAAGTGGAGAGGCATATATTGGTGTGGTGTGTGGAAACGCGTGTTTAAAATGCATTGTTGTCCGTTTCCTTGCTCGCTATTGTGCAGCGCATGGCTTAACACGAACCTGCATCCACAATATTGCCAAGTCAGTTTACTTGTCACTTCACCATTGCCGTGATGTGTGAATCATATATGATGTGATGTTGTGTCTTCGACTCTCTGGACTGATTATATTGTTTTGTAAGTTTATCCATGTAAGGTATCCGCTTCTTTAACCATGTTAATGTTTCATTAAGACGGATGTTGGTGGTATTTTCGTGTCTACACTGTCAGAATAGCTAGCATTAGTTCGAAGCTAACCCATTGCCAGCTGGATGGAAGTGTAATGGTAAATAACGTTTTTCTACAGACGACGACGACGTCAACATTTTATTGCTGCATATTGAGCCTAAATAACCGAAGTATAACTTGTGTGTGATTTTGCCTTCTCTACACCTAACGATAATTTACTTTCACTAACTTAAACCACTTATATTATGCCTCCAACTTTCATTCTCGATACACAGATAACCTTTAGCTAACTCTACATATGACAAGCTACGTAATTTGATATCACCGGATAACATTAGCCAATTAATTAATATTTGTGATTACTAGCGCCCTCAATAATTCTTTATCTATTTGCTGCTTTAAGAATGCATGCAGCACCCTTATAACATGAACATGTTACATTCTCCTCAATAATACTGAGACGAGACAAGTTCACCTGAGCTACATGTTTAAATTGGAAGCGTTCATTGACGTTGCTCTTCGGTCATGTTTTTTTTGTTTTGGCCATAACATTACATTTTCCAGTTCTCCATTATGGAAAACCCTCGTCAAAATGGGCCAAGGTGTGCCTATAGTCCGGTCCAGCGGGGGGTGCCTGATTTGATCCTGGCATCCGTTATCCCCTTAGGAATGTGCAAAACCAGACTGCGACATGTTTGCACTCCGTATGTCGTGTCTGCTAAGGCTGGCCCCTCCATGGCTGATGCCCAGCCTCCACCTGGC
Organism: Alosa sapidissima; assembly: GCF_018492685.1. Taxonomy (NCBI): domain Eukaryota; kingdom Metazoa; phylum Chordata; class Actinopteri; order Clupeiformes; family Clupeidae; genus Alosa; species Alosa sapidissima. The sequence goes on along the minus strand of NC_055970.1, from coordinate 20,942,571 downwards.
AGCCCTGATGCTCTCTAAATGACCACGAGATTACTACAGTCTCTGGCATGTTTTAAAAGCCCATGGCTTGTATCTGTCTGAGACCCCTGTGTGGGCCTAGAGTTACACCTTAGAACCCCTGGGTATTCTCAAGATCAGATTTTCCCTCTGTCTCTCTCTCTCTTTCACTCACTCACTCACTCACTCACTCACTTACACACACACACACACACACACAGTCACACACACAGGCATGCACACCATCACCACATTCTCCTGAAGATCAATTGATTGGCTAGTTGAGAGGATGATCTAGTGGAGATCCGATAGTGCTGCTGTACTTGCAGTCCCAGGTGGAGCTCATCTTCACACACATATACACACACACATACAGTATACACGCACACCACTTAACACTCAGCCCTTAGTGAGTAGCACACTCGGCATCATTGCTCCTTTTTAAATGTGTTGTGGGAGTGTGTTTTATTCATGTTCTCCCATCTGGCTGTCAGGCAGTGTGTATTTCTGGAGGCCTGGTTTAGCCTTCCCTGGGATGCAGTCTGCAGTCGTACCCCTACGGTCGAGCGAAAGAGGTGTACATTCAGGGCTTAGCCCAGCCAGCACATACACCCCTCTAAAGACAGACCCAGGGGCAGACTTGACCACAATAAACAGGATGAAACTGATGAGAAGGCAATGCTTTAAGCACAACCAATAGCTAGTTGTTCGGCCAGAAGCTTAAATGTTACTTTTCAACATCTTAGTTCGAGAGGTCACACAGCCACAAGACCACGACCACATTATTTGGTTCTTCCCACAGTCAAACACATGCCTAGAACATCCCACATGTTGGCTCTCATGGCTGTGCAGGCAGGGTTTTTACTGTATACTGTGTTTATTTGAGAGAGAGAGATCCTCCCATGTCTGACTTTCAAACAGCATGTGAATGGTGACCTACTGTGTGGACTGCTGGTGATCACTCAGTTAGGCTGCAGACTTGGTTAGAGACCCCCCCCCCCCCAACACACACACACACACACCTTTAGTCCTTGAGACACCCAGTGCTATTTTGCTGCCCATATTAATGACAGCTCCACAATGGTTCTCCTTCCATATGCTTCAGTGTGTTGGTGGCAGATAGCCATATTTGTCCCCCTCCGACTACACCCCCCCCCCCCCTTGTTATAGTCTGCTCTTCTCCCTACTAGCCCACCCTTCCTCTCATTTTAATGTCTGTCATTTCTCCATTTTCTTTCTCTCTCTCTCTCTCTTTCCTTCTCTCTCTCTCTCTCCTCCTTTCTATTTCCTCTTCTCTCTGTCTCTCTCTCTCTCTGTATGTGTGTGCCACAGCTGTGTCGTGTTCCACACGCCAGCCCTTTGCCAGCCTTGTTCTGGCCGCCTGGCAGAATGGCTGCATTGTGGCATCTGTGTGCAGTGACCAGGGAGTGGGCCCGCTCCATCTGGGCAGCGCAAGGCCAGCAGAAGGCCATTTGAGAGGGTCACGATATACACACACACACTCAGAGACCTACACGTACATTCTTGCAATGGATCACGAGGGGTGATGAGTAGACAGGGAAGAAAATAGGGTGAACTAATGAGCTTTTTACTAGATGATGCTGCAGTTCAGATGGAGAAGTCCCTGAGAAACATAAGAGGTGTGTGAGTGTGAGAGAGAGATGCTTATTCAGCCGCTCCTCTAGTCTGCTAGAGAGGCTAAATTTGGTGGCGTGTGGTTTCACTCTGCAAAGATTCCCTGAGGTGGCTCCAACAAACTCATACACCAGCCACATTAGTCCTCCTGAGGTGTGTGTGCGCTTACTTTTCCCTGGTGAGCTAGATCCCCTGCAAATGTGTCTTTTGTGTGATGAGTGTGAGGTGAGCTGCCATGTTTAGATGTGTGTGTGGGTGAGTGAGAGAGACGTGTGTATGTGTGTGTCTTTCTTTCTCTCTCTCTCTCTCTCTCTCTCTCTCTCTCTCTCCCTCTCCCTTGAGCAAGGCACTTAACCCCTCACTGCTCCCCGAGCGCCGCCGTTGTAGCAGGCAGCTCACTGCGCCGGGATTAGTGTGTGATTCACCTCACTGTGTGTGTTCACTGTGTGCTGTTTGTGTTTCACTAATTCACCGATTGGGTTAAATGCAGAGACCAAATTTCCCTCACGGGATCAAAAAAGTATATATACTTATTCTCTCTCTCTCTCTCTCTTTCTCTTTCTCTTTCTCTTTCTCTTTCTCTTTCTCTCTCTCTCCTCTTTCTCTCTCTTTCTCTTTCTCTTTCTCTTTCTCTCTCTCTCTCTCTCTCTCTCTCTCTCTTTTTCTCTTTCTCTTTCTCTTTCTCTTTCTCTTTCTCTCTCTTTCTCTCTCTCTCTCTTTCTCTCTCTTTCTCTCTCTTTCTCTCTCTCTTTCTCTCTCTCCTCTCTCTCTCTCTCTATCTCTCTCTCTCTCTCTCTCTCTCTCTCTCTCTCTCTCTCTCTCATGCTATCTGACTCACACACTGCACAGAGAAGGGTAGCCATGCAGTAAGCTCTTCTGTTGTCTCATTTGCATTTGTTGTTCCTGTTATGCCAACACAGGTGCATGTCGCTAGTTAGGTTTGAAGCCCAAACATTGCCCCAAAAGAACCCTGACAACACAAGGATAAAAGGAGGTTTATTTGTCATATATAGCAATAAGGTAAAGTATGTAGTGAAATTTCGTTTGGTGTTCAGCTTTTTCTGTGCAAGTGTAAAGAAAGATCAAGAAATATTTGTAATAAATAAAAAAAAGTGCAGTGTGTGTACAGTCCCTGTGCAAGTGTGTAAAAAAAAAAGAGTAGTTTATATAGTCTTGTTCAGGATACGGATTGCTTGAGGATAGAAGCTCCTCCTCAGTGTCTCTGTTCTGGTCTTGTAGCAGCAGAGACGTTTGCCTGACCTCGGTCTTTTGAAAAGTCCATGATCAGGATGTGAGGAGTCCGTATTTACAATACTTTGGGCCCACGAGGCATCAGGTGGCCCAGCGTCATTCAAATGCAGGGTTTTGCGCATCGCGTGGCGTGCTGTGCTGTGCTGTGAGGCCATGCGGAGTGGTCGGGCAGGGGGGCGGGGGGGGGGGGGGTCATTTGAATGAGTGAGGCCATGATAAACTTGGAGCAAAGGGAACAGAAGGTCACTTCCTCCTGCAGGTTGGTGGAGGCTGGGGGCACACGGTGGCACGTCTGTCTGTCTGTCTGTCTGTCTGTGTCTCTGTCTGTGTCTCTGTCTGTCTGTCTCTCTGTCAGTCTCTCTGTCAGTCTCTCTGTCAGTCTCTCTGTCTGTCTGCCTGTCTGTCTGTCTGTCTGTGTGTGTGAGTGTGTAGACAGTGAGTGTGATGACAAACCAGGCTCGGCGTGCACACAAACGTACAGACATAAATAAACACGCACGCATGTAGCTGCGCCCCACATCTGTTCTCTGTAGAATGTCCAGACATTTGTTAAGAGTATTTTTGGGTCTGCCACATTTGTGTGGGTGTGTTGGTTTATGCTCAATGATGGTAAAAAGACAGTGTTACTCAAGGCAAACACTTTTACCCCCCAGGCCCAAAGTGGTGTGTGTATGTGTGCGCGTGTGGGTGTACAGTATGTATGTGTGCTCTACTTTCTTTGTTGTTGTTGTTTTTTTTGTTGTTGTTGTTTTTCTTCCACATTCTGTTCCCTTACCAAAGCAAGGTTAGAATGGATTACTTCACTTTTATGTCATGAACCTGCGAAGAAGCGATGTAATTGTAGGGCACTAGCATTTTTTGTTTTTTCATATCGGCAAAGTTGGCAAACATTTGTCTCTTGAGCCCATCAGCTCCACCTCCACCAACATTCCTCTGGTTCCCCTTTGATTCAATAAAGGCCAGCTCACCCCGTATCATCCTGACATTTTCAAATCAAATTAACAAGCAGTCGACTCGCAGCTTTAAACAACCCAGTGGACTTCACAGGCATGGTAATTCTGCACTCACTGAAAAACACAAGGAGAACGCCTCAAAGGGAACATGGCAGCCGTTGACATCCTCATCTCCTCCTTTCATCACGAGGAGGCTCCATGTAATTGTCACTGAATCTGAGGGAGGGGGGGACCTGCACAGATTAAGGCCAAAGCAGAAGATTGCTACCAAGCCTCTGGCACACCACCTGAAATTGACATCGCAATCAATGAGCAAAGGCTGCATCGTGTAGGTCAGGGGTCCAAGAGAGCGAGTTTGAAAAAAAAAAATGAACATGGCTGAAAACTACCAATGTTTTCAGTAGTAGCATTCCCATTCTAGCTGATCTCCACCCAAAACAGCTAAATAAGCTTTGTATTTGTTTTAAGGCTCCTTTCAATTTTCAAACTAACAGGTTTACCAAGTGACTGTTATTTATTATTATTTTCCTTTAACCTTTTGGAGACCTACTCAGAAATAGGTGGGATGCTACTGATAGCTTGTGAGCTACTTGTTAGACACCCCGGATGTACGTAGGTCCTGTGTACTGTGGGGGAGGCTGAATAGGTGGCTGTTCCTGTAAACATCACAGCCACCCTGGTAGAAACTCGGTAGCTTTCTTTTTTCCACCAAACCCCAGAAAACGTTTAGGCTGCACCCATCCATTCGTAACCACTTTCAACCCCCCCATAGTCTGTTATTAGAGTGCTAAGATGCTCACAAACTCTTGGTGGAAAATTGTATCTGGTTCGTTATTCAGCCTTGTCCCCCCTTAAATATTATCATATCGGTCCCAATTGGCTGAACTGAAATTGGAAAACTGATCTTTGATTAATCACTTCAAGGTCATTTTAAAAGATTTCAGCTTTGGTCAAGATTTGGTCTTCTTGTGTCCTTATCCGAGAATTATCAATAGCTCACACTTAAAGGTATGTGGTCATTCCTACCCCTAGTGCTAATGTCATCTTCAGAAATCTAAATTACTGAAATGGCACAAGCTGGCGGTTTAGCCGTTGCTTACGAGTGTTTATGGTTTGTGTTGTGTTCTGTTATGGTATTTCTTTTCAGTGTGTTGACGCGTTCGTTACAAATCTGGATTTTATTATCCCCGAGCTGGCTCTGTCACAGAGCCGTAAAACATGCCAGAGAAGATGTGTTGTTTAATCGGCCTGACTGAAAAATCACCCTCCCTCAGCATTAAATCCGTCTGCCATGTTTACTGTGTGTGTGTGTGTGAGTGAGTGTGTGTGCCTCTGGTGAATAGTTTGGTGTGATTAAAAATGTATGGGCTAATCCATGGGAAATTTACGGACATCCTGCAGCTAATTAAAATGGCTCCCAGGTGAGATGGGGACCCCCCCCTCCAGGAAGACTAGGATGAATGGCTGGTTTAGTGATTTAGTTTAGTGTAGTTAGTTTAGTTTAATTTAGTTCCCTGCGTAAAGTAAAATTGCATGATGTCCTGAGAATATCAGATGAACTTTGTGCCTTTTATGAGATATGAAGAAGATTGTTGGTTTGAACTGTATTCCCGTTAAGTGTGTGTGTGTGTGTGTGGCTAAGTGCACAAGATGGGTTGTTATCAGTATGCAATAGAACAATTATGGTTTGGATCATGTGGTGAGTCAAAAGGCGATAAAGTATTCATCTGCAGAAAAGGCAGTAATTTGCTCTCTGTTTTAGGTGAAGTGTCGGTTGACGCCTGATGGTTGATATGTTGCCTAGACAGGTTATGACTCAATACACAGTCTGACAGCAATGTGTGTCTGATGCACACACTCACAAATATTTAAGTTATGAGAAGAGCAGGTTTAGAAAGACCTGCTTCAATGTGTTCCCTTGTGGGAAAAAGTATACTAATGTACACTTCAGAGTGTAATTAATATTCTATTGTAATATAAGCTTATATGTTCACTTGTCCAGAAGCAGTAAATGAACTATTTTGGAACAACGTATTTGAACTTTTAGATATTTAGTCTTGTTTCAGTCCTCCTCTGCTGCCATCAACCACTTCGCTAAGCATCAAATTAGTTGGAGTTCAAAGAAGTAATATCACACATAGGCTACTTACAAACACATGCCATGCATGGCTATTGGTTTTTATATAGGCTAAGGCCCTACATTTGGAACAAGTATAAGTTAAAGCTGGTGAAATTGAGGCTCTTGTAAACTCATTTATTTGTACCCATATAGCATCAATCAGTATTTTGTCTGCAAATACAAAATGTTATTCATACTACCCATAATGTCTCTTTTGGTACTTTTACCCCCAAATCTATGGCCTTATCTTAGCCAGTAACCTTATCTGATTTGACACAGAATAGCCCAGAATCTTTGTGGTTGGAGTGTTCTTTTTTCAATTACCAAGAATGATCCCAATCAATTTGGAATCTGTAAAAACTGAGATGGGGGAAATACCCTGACAAGACTTAAAAACTCTCTGAGATGAAAATCAAGCTTGTAAGCTTGATGACCTGTCCAAATTGTGATTTTGACATGATTCAAGTCAAGTTTTATTTGTATAGCACATTTAACATGCAGAGTGCAACCCACATATAAGACATTGTCATTGACAAGAGACAATAGACAAAGACAATAGATGCCGAAAGGAGCGGCATAGTCGCCAGCCTACCCGTGACACCAAAACATGACATTTACAGTACATTTACATAATGGGGTGCGTTTCCCAAAACCATGGTTGCTAACCTGTTAGCTACTTAGTTGGCTGGCAATGGTAAATTGCCTTGCAACCAACAAAGTTGCTAACTTAGTTAGCAACTATGATTTTGGGAAACGCACCCCAGCATAGCAGGAGCAAAATAAGCTGTGATGGCCTTTCCACTTGATTTCCACTTTGGATTGGAACTGCAGTGATCCAGTTTGAAGGAGGCTATCTCACAGTCAGCATTTCCTGCGTCACAAAGTTATGGAAACAATCTCATCAACCCAAAGCGGCTCATCAGCAGCTAAAGGAAGCTGTTTTGTGGTAATACATAGTTAGCAGCTAAAGTGAGGTGTTTATGATAAGACAGTGGTATAAGCAGTGAAAATGAGGTGTTTATGACAAGACAATGGAATAAGCAGTCAAAACAATTCTTGAATTTCCCCTTGGGGATCAGTAAAGTATATATCTATCTATCATCTATCTATCTAAAACGGGTGTTTATGGTAAGACAGTGGAATAAGCAGCCAAAACGGGGTGTTTATGGTAAGACAGCGCGGCCAAGTTGTGCGGTGTGGTAATTTGTGTGTTTGTATCTGGTAGGGCATAGTGGTATCAGCTAAAGCAAGGTGTTAGGCGGGGATTGCACTGGTAAGAACAAAGTGGCAGCGGTAAGCGTAACGCAACGCTCAGACCATAATAAGTTCTATGATCTCGTTCCTAAGTAACACAAACAGTTTGCCTAAACTGACAATTGAATACACTCGTGTTGGGCTTTGAAAGTTGAACCAAGTTAAACGCTCAGCTTGTTCAACGCTAGCACTATAACCTTTCCGCTGCAGAACCATAGAGAACAATAGGAAACCTGCCGCTTGCCGCTGGCCAGTGTGATCCCTGCCTTATGTGGTGAGTCAGGAGAGAGCCTTGTGTTTTCTTTCTGCTCTGCTTTATATGCTGTTGATGGTGCTGGAGGAGTTGTGTTGACCCTGTTTCTTATCATAAGCTAGAGCTTGGCCTTACCTTGCACTGCTGAACCGCAATGGCTGTGTGTGTGTGTGTGTGCTTAATTTTCTGAAGTTTCCACAGCCGCACGCAGAAATTGCAGACCATCTTGCAAAAATCCTTGCCCTGTTTTTTTTTATTTTTTCTCAGCACTTTCTTAGCACTCATCTCTCATAGTCGCTTTAAAATAGACCCATAGGACACACACACACACACACAATTCGTGGACTCCCTTGTTCCTCTTCATCCCATTTCCCCCTTGTTGTCTAATTGACACACACACACACACACTTACACTTTCCTTTAAACCATTTACCAACGGGCTCCGTCGCTATGCCCCCCCCCCCCCCACACACACACTTCCCTTTAAACCATTTACCGCTGGGCTCAGTCGGTATGCCCCCCCCCACGCACACACACCTCTACCCATACTGCCCTTCAGCCATCTCCCAGTGAGCCACAAAAGCATCTCTCCGCTCTATGCCTGCGTAATGTCATTTGGTTGGCTGTGGACGGACACTTGAGCTGTGTTAACAGCCTTGTGGTGCACTTTCTGTTTGCTGCCGACAGCACAAGTAGATTAGTAGGAGGCCCCTGTGGCCACAGCTGTCAAGTTTCAACGCTGACACACACACACACACACACACACACACACACACCTGCAGTGAAATGTGTGTAGTGCTCAGATTGGCCTTTTATGACTAATTTGGATGTGCTGGTCAGAAAATGGTTTTGATTCCCAGCAGAATCAGAATCACCATGTGTACTGCAGCACTCCTGTAGCCACACTTGATAGACCCGTGGTCCTTGGTTTTTTTTTTTTTTGGTTTTTTTTGCATATCCTCCAATACAAGTTGTGTTCCACAAGCATTCATTGTTCTGGATTAGTTTGGCTGTCGGCATCTTCAAATGGAAATGGAACCACTAGGCATGATGTGCTGCAAGGTAGTGTGCGTGCGTGAGTGAGTGATCTGGGTTATAAAGGTTATAAAAAAACTTGAGTTCACATCTGCTGACTGGGAGTTTCATGTTCTGGGGGTTATTCCAAGTATGTGGTTTAGTGCAAACATTGGTAAGTTAACTCAGAGTAAGAGGTAAACCTCCTAATAGAAGAGCTGTATGGCTTCATTCTCCTTACAAAACAATGTCATAGGGCTCTTGTAGTAGGAGGTTTACCACTTACTCTGAGTTAACTTACCCAGGTTTGTCGCTAAACCACGTACTTGGAATACCCACGTGGTCCTCGCATTCCACTTGTACTGACACATTTACACTGAGTCCGATTGAAACCTCATGCTTTATTTTCAGCTCTATTTGTACACAATGGAAATTCAAATTTCTTTATAAAATAGAATCATTTGAAATAACAGAAGGTTAAAGAGCTTAAAAATAATACTTACAATTATTATTATTTATTACAAAATGTGTTAAAATGTTTATTATAAAAATATATACACACACACACACATATACATATATATATATATATATATATATATACACACACACTGCTCAAAAAAATTAAGGGAACACTCACCGTTTTTTCCCACAATTGTTAAAACACATTTTTTGAAACCTTCCACCCTTTTCTCCATTCTCAAACTACATTTACAGAATGTCTGGCAGTTCTTGCAAAATAAAACACTCGCCTCAAAAGTTTTACTTGTGCTCAGAACCAAACAGTGTCAGAGTACTGATCCAGTGTATGATGAAGTGTTCCCATAATTTTTTTGAACAGTGTGTGTGTACTGTATGTATGTGTGTGTAGAGATGTATGTGTATATAAAAACGATTCTTTTTTTGATTCCATGTTTATACATACACACACACACATATATAACTCAAAACTCAATTTTCCATCCAGGAAAATACATTGCCTGTATTTATGATGATGACTGGTTCATTGGAAACATTGTGAACGTTCGGATGAACATGGTGACGTTTTGTGAAATTCATGAAGTGTGTCAACAACATCCTCAAATGGCCATTAGACCAAAGGAATGGGTGCCATTCCAACATATCATTTGTTGTGTCAGTGTGCCAGACATCTATGGACGCAGTGCTCACCAATACAAACTTGACCAAAAGGACCATGACAATGATGCCACTGCTTCCACAATTTCTTGGATAATACTTAAAGACACTATTCCATTTAATTTTCAATTTAATTTTATTTGGAGAGTGACAGGGGCAAGGAAAAACTCTCTCTCCTTCTATTTGTAGTGTTCTTACACTATGTAACATTCTTGTTATTTAGTTCTTTTAAAGTTTGATGGCGGATCTCTTTCATGGGGGATAAGGGGTTAATCCGTGACAGTCTCAGTATTTAATTGTTTGCCATCACTGAGCATAATACTAAGTTATTTCCACTATTTTCATGCTTTATCATCACTAAATTCTCCCTGATCTACATTCCAGACTTCTGGAAACAATGTCCAAAATGGTGCATTATGAAGAATAACATTTATATTATGGAGCTTCATAGTCAAAAAATGTATTTCATTAAAAGAAAGAACAAATATGTATATTTATCTGGTATAAATCCCATTAGGATCATCAAGTGCCCACATGGTCATTTGGGGGTCCAAATATGGGGTTCCAAAAGATTCACCTCTGCCAGAGAGGGTTTTTGGACCCCCATGAAACCCCCAACAGTGGTACCATACGCTTCAAATTCATTTTGGCAAGATCAAGGTTCCCACATATAACAAATAATCCTGTTTAGAATAAATATGATCATTAATTGTGGTGCTACGGCCACCCAAAAAGTGAAAAATCACACAAGCTGTCAACATTGTTTAGGACTTTGGTGACCCACCTCTCACCCAAACAGTAAGGTACGTTGATTCTGCCTCCAGAATTGTGTAGTACAGGCTACAATGAACTACCACACCAGTTTCCAGCCTTCTACCACTATTAGACATGTACTCTTTTCCCATGGCTACGTTCCCGTCTGGTCCCACGAGACAAGTAATAATCAAGCCTCGATGTACACACATTACGTTTAGATTTATTAATGTGGTCGACACTTTTATCCACAAGGACTCGGTCACAACTCACAAGCGAGATATGCTACAAGTGAACGCTGGATCAAGGAGAAAATGTGGAAAGCAAAGCAGAGCAAAGCAAACTTAAGCTTCAGTCAGACTCAAATGACACTTCTCCTAGCTGCGCTGTGAAAACCTATCCCTTCCTTTTCAGTCAAAATGGGCTAAAAGGCACAACATTTCACCCGACACCAATGACTGTGCTTATAGTAACTGGCAAAAAAAGTGACTCTTTGTAGTTCCATATTTAGAAGTTTTGTACTCGAGGGTGTGTGTTGGTGCCTTTCAGTTTGCTAATGTTTGGGAGAGATTAAGAAACATGTTGTTGGTTACGGGACAGTAGACCTGAAAGTTTGAGCCACTTCTTACAATCCTGTAATATGCAGGTTTTGACTCTTAATTCTAGAATGCATTCAGTGGGTGCCTTATTAAATTCAAGGTATACTTCATGTAATGATTTTGCTCCTGGCAAATGGTCTTAATCTGATTTGGTCTGTTTTTCTATTTCACGGTCATGACTCATGAGCGATAGGCATGTTGTCTTGACAAGGTGATGGGTGTCTAAACTAGTAAAAATTGTTTAGGTGAAGCAAGAGTTGTTGAAGCTGAAATGTTTGTTTGTGTGTGGTGGTGGAGGCATGCCAGCGTTGTTTGTAATGCGTATGTGTGGTTGTGTTTTGAGTTTTGACAGTGCCAATTAAACTTTAGACAGTCGCAGTAACTTAAGATCACTGAACCAAATACTTCAGACATGAAAGAAATCAGCAGTTTATAGACAAGGCTATCACGATTTTAGAACTGTTACATTCATGGTGCTTATACTGCTACAACGGTAGGCTTACGTTTTAATGGCTGCGTCAGGTTGTAACAAAGTAGGTCCTAGGCTAGCCCCCTACGTGTCGCTGTTAAGTTAAATTCTTAACAAACTAGAACATATTTTTTAATTCTCTTTCAAGGAGTACAGTATGACTCCTTCCTGGCCAAGTTTCACAGCTTTCAAGTCTAACGTCTTTGTGTAAATCGAGTTTCATGGTTGAAAACGTATCAGAATCTCAGAAATAATTACGTTATGGAGTCAGCTTGAAGACCTCTGTAGGTGGCTACATGAAGTCGAATCCCCCAAATGTTTCATAGATTTTTCTTTTTTTTTTTTTTCTTGCGATGATTGGGTAGGCATCATGTGATCATGGTAATGCGGTGACCGTCCCATCCCTAACGTGAGTATGGTGGTATGGGGTCATATTGTGCATGTGTGTGTGCTGTTGAGGTTAGTAAGTTAGAGTTGCGTTGCTGGTGCCACAGCCTTAGGGGCGCAGCTCAATTATTAATCCATCCTCCTGGTAGGGTCAGGAGAGCAGTCCAGCCACTCGCTCCTCACGCTCACCACAGCACAGAGCGACGACTCCAACCTGAGCTGTGAAGCAGGGCTGGTGAGCCTGACCTTTTCAGGGTCGGCTCATAGAGCTGAGCCGACCAGCACACCACTTCCTCTCCACTCTGCGATCTCACCTCCAGATATTCTTTTGTTCCTTTTAAAGAAAATGTCACTTTTGTACTCGGTGTACTTTATGCTAGATAGATAGATAGATAGATAGATACTTTATTGATCCCCAAGGGGAAATTCAAGATGTGTCAGGCCTACAGTGTTGTTGTGCTTTGATAAGTGTAATTGTTTGACATTATGTTTTTGATTCATTGAAATATATGTGTGTGTGTGTGTGTGTGTGTGTAGCCTAGTATAAAGGCCTGTATCTCCTCGCCTCACTCTAGTGTTGCACGGTGTATCGATACTAAAAAGGTATCACGATGCCTTCACGCAAAAAACGATACGATTTCCGACGTTTTTAGAATCGATACTTTGTTAAAATAATAACGTTCTGTGTCCGTGAACTGCTGCTCTCACTGCTCATTGCACGCATCTAGGCAAGTGGGCGTGTCAAACAGGCAGCTCTGAGTGAGTGAGTGCGCAGGCAACGTCAACATAGTCTTTCCCGACAGTCTTTGGCCTTGTGGATAAAACAAAAGGTGAAATCTGGAACTATGTCGGATAGCCTACATCGCGAATAGTGAAGGCAAGCCATCAGGTACACAGAGGCCCGTTTGTAAAATATGTTTCAAAGCAGTATGCTATGCATGGAACTTGGCTAAACACCTCGCAGACATATCCCAAAAATGTTAAAGAGTTCAAAGAACGACAGGTTAACGAATATAGAAAACACGACTCCATGGTTAGTGCCAAGTTCTTCTCTTCTGTTTTAGTCTAGCCTAAGTGAAACGAGTTCTCTGGGATAAAGCGAACCATCCTTCATCAATGAATTTTGACGTGACATAACGAGCTGTAATCATAGGGTGCTAACGTGATGAAAGCGCAATGTTCACGCCAGAATAACATTACCATAACTTGTAAACAATCTATTTCATGTTCGGTCAGTACTATTGGTAATATTTGTCATGGCATGTAGACTGCAATTTGTTCAATAATTATTGCCCAGATGTAGGATAGTGCATTTCGGGTAGCCTAATTAAAGCCCACAGCATATAACACCACCAAAGCGTGTTGAGTCCTAATAATAATAGCGGGTTATTGTTACGTGAGCAAATCATGTTATCAAAGAAATAGACGTAATGTAGGAATGCACACATATATATTGCAACAGGTAATGGTGTAGGCCTATCTAACAAAGACCTGAGTGGTTGGAGCGTCATACTTGTACACTGGGCGCAAAGAAGACTATCCTCACATTTTTTCCCTAAAGTTGCAACTGTCAAGGAAATCAGGAAGGCCTAGGGTAGACTATACTGTACATCAGATAGCCTAAAGATTAGCCCCCTCTGCATAGCATTCAGTGATTTGCATACAGTAATTTCAACACTGACCTTGATCTAGCCTAGTTTGGCTATTTAAAGCTACTTTATTGCCAAAACACAACACAATGTAAATTAACTATAACAAACAATAAAGGACTTAGTCATACAAAGTAGGCCTACTATTTTACTGACTATAAAAAATAATAATTATGTAGGAAGTTTAGAACCCAGAATTGACCTGCACACTACAAAAGTGCACCGAATTCAACACAAATGACTCAATACACTTGGAGGAGGTATGAGTCCTTTCTTTTCCAGATATCTTAGGATTTCGCCGTAGTATCGTTTCAGTATCGAGCATCGTGATATTTATGGCAGGTATCGTATCGAAGTCATAATTTTGGTATCGTGACAACACTACCTCACTCTCTCCTGTGTCCTGCATGCTGGTCCCTGATGGCTCCACTGTGGTCACTGTTGCACTCTTCCCCCCTCGGCTTGCTCCAGGTTCTCTGCCCTGATCCCTCACAGGTCTGCCCCATACTAGAGCCCGTCGGTGGGCCGAGACCTCCCTGCTCTCTCACTGGGGGTGCGGTGGTGCTCCTGGTCTTAAAAGATCATCCAGGCTGCCCATAATCCCATCCTCTGGTGTATGAAGAGATCCACTTTTAACAAAAGCCCTTGGATTTGCCCATGTGGCTGTCTGAGCCACCTTCAATATTCAGAATCTGTGTGTGGCACTAGTGATTTTCTGTGGAGGGGTCCCATTTGTTTCAAATCTGTTACTGTTCGTGTTTGTGGTGAACGCCTTGGGATGATGGAGGTCTATCACCTTGCATCAGTTATGATGATGGGAGAGAAAATGGCTTCCAGGCCGTTCTCTCTCTCCGCTGTGAGCAAGCATCCAGCCAGCCTGCACCAGTCTGCCCTCCCTCCCTCTCTCTCTCTCTCTCTCTCTCTCTCTCTCTCTCTCTCTCTCTCTCTCTCTCTCTCTCTCTCTCTCTGGTCCTCTGCGGGCGGTCTGCAGCGCTGTCGCCCAGTGCTGGGGATAGGATAGGATGGGATGAGACGTGACGTGATGGGACGGGGTGCTGTCCTGTGTGGCTCTATGGCCTCTCCTGCTGTGTGTGATCACTGCAGCTCTCTCACCGTTATGATCACCTCTCCGCTCCCTCCTCCTCTCCAACCCCTCCCCTTGCATGCCTTTTCCTCTCTACTGTTCTCCCATTCTCAATTTATTTCTCTTTCTCTTCACAACCTTTTTACTCTTATACATCTTTTTTTTCTGCCTTCTCTCTTGCCCTTTCTTTCTTTCTTTCTTTCTTTCTTTCTTTCTTTCTTTCTTTCTCTCCCTCTCTCCTGCTCCTACTTTCTATCCCTCACTCTCTCTCACTCTCCCTCCCTCTCCCTCTCCACCCCCAGACACATTTATGAAGACCCTTTTGTAACTCCCAGTGTGCCATCCTGAGACATATATAGGTTCTGATTAGACCGGCTGTGCTTCGTAGCCGTTCTTCATTACATAACGGCTCCATTTTAGATGCAGAATTACATCATCTTTAACCTGTAGGCTTACGCCAGCTCCGTTGCTTCATTAGCCCCTGAACATGTGTTTGGTGATTGACTGGCACAGTGACTGGCATCTTCTTGGCGGTGCCATCTGTAGTTCCTGTGGCCAGTGAGGGAACGCTCAATTGGTGCCCATTAGTGAGGGAATCCAGGGCGCTTAGCTAGCCTCATATGACATGAGACAGGCGCTTAATGTCGATTTGCCTGTGTGTGTGCGTGTATGCATTTTTAATTATTTAGACTGTAGCTCAGATGTGAAATCAGAGATGTGAGAAGGAAGTCAAGCCCAGTGTGAGCCTTTTTGTATCCCTCTCTCACATGCACAGACACATTTTCTCTTTTTTCCACCCTTTTTCTACACACACACACCACACACACACACACACACACATGCTCGCTCTGTCTCTGGAGAGGCGTGTAGAGTGTGGAGCTGTCACTGCATGTGCTGCACTGTGCAATGAAGGGAAGGGAAGGGAGATCGGAGATTCGGAGCAAGACAGACAGAGAGCGAGCGAGCGAGAGAGAGGGGGGGGGGGGTAGATGAGAAAAACCTTCTCTGCATACTCTGTGGGCCGGAGCCGAAACATGAGAGATCCATTCTCCCCTGCAGCTTCTTAATCACATACACACTCACACACAATCTCTCTCACACACACACACATACAAACACACGTTGACGTCTACCTCTACTCTCCCTTGCTTTCTTCATCATGAGCTCTTTATCTCTCCGTCATTCCCTCACTTCATCTCATCTCTCTTCTGCATGAATCCTGTCAAGAGGTTATCCCCTCATCTTTCTCCCTCTCCCTCTCTCTCTCCCTCTCCCTCCCTCTCTCTCTCCTACTGTCATCTATGTAAGGATTGGCTGCATCGCACTGAATTTCCATTCACCTGTTCTCCATCATGTGACATCTTCCCTCCCTTCCTCTCTCTTTCCTTCACTCTCTCTCCTCTCTGTCTCTCTCTCTCTCTCTCTCTCTCTCTACACCTCCCTCTCTTTTCTATCTCCATCCCTTTCTTTTCTCATCTCTGTTGCACACTCTCTCATTTTCCCTTCCTCACTCCCTTTGTCTTGTCTTTCTCTCTCTCCCTGTCTCTCTCTCCCCCTCCCTGTCGCTGTCTTACACATACACACACACACACACGCCCCTCCTCTCTCTCCCTCCTTTGCCCTCATTCTTCTTCTCGTCATTTCCAGCTGTCCGCCCACCTTCCCCTCAGCCAGTAGGATTCCCCCGCTCTCCTCGGCTTCTCCCTCTCTCTCTCTCTCATCTGCCGTTCTTTCATCCTCTGCTCTTTCTCCTTTCCTCTCTTTTCCTCATCTTTCTCCTCCCTTCTTCTCTCCCTCGTCTTCCTCCCACCTTTCGTCATTTGTGCTTTCTCCTCTTGCCTTCCTCCTCCTCCTCCTCTTCTCCCGTTACTCTAATACACACTCCTCTCTCCGCTTCTCTCTTCTCCTTTTTTTCTGACCTCTTTTTCCTCAGCATTCTCTCCTCCTCTTCTCCTTCTCCTTTCTGTGCCATATACCCTCCTCCTCCGTCCTCTGTTACACACACACACACACACGCACACACAGCTCCAATCCGCTGTAATGTATGCAATCAGGGAAATGAATGGAGCGCGGATGGATATTACTAGATATAAATAGCATTGGATGAGCAAATTGCCTGTTGGCCGAGCCTCCACTGCTCGCTCTCTCTCTCTCTCTCTCTCTCTCTCTCTCTCTCTCTCTCTCTCTCTCTCTCTCTCTCTCTCTCCCTCCCCCATGTGTATGTCTGCTGAACTCTGTTGTGTCTTTCTTTCTTTCTTCCTTTATCTCATCATCTCCTCTTTTGCATTCTTGACTTTGACGTCCTCCGCCTTTAAGCCCTTTCATCTGCCCTTTATATCTCTTTCTCTGCTCTACATCTTACATCTTAATCTCTTCATCACGGTTCCTGTTAGGCGTTTAGTGCTTGTGGTTCCTCTGTCCTCGTTATTGCTGCAAGGCAGGACTGTTTCATATGATGTGAGCAGCACTCCAGAATTCTCACATGGGTTCAAGTGTCCGTGCACGGAGACTAAGGGAGCTGTGTGTGTGTACGCTTGTGTGTGTGTTTGTGTACGCTTGTGTGTGTGTTTGTGTACGCTTGTGTGTGTGTTTGTGTACGCTTGTGTGTGTTTGTGTACGCTTGTGTGTGTGTTTGTGTACGCTTGTGTGTGTTTGTGTACGCTTGTGTGTGTGTTTGTGTACGCTTGTGTGTGTGTTTGTGTACGCTTGTGTGTGTGTTTGTGTATATTTGTGTGTGTTGCAGGGTTCCCATGGGCCATGAGATTTCTGGAATATCATGGGAATTTAATAAAGTCTATTCCAGCCATGCAAAATCAGAGAATTGTATAATTTGCAAAGTCAGGGATTTTCAGGGAATGTTGTTGTTGCAGTTTAAAAATGTACTTAATGCAATTTTAACCGGTATGCAGCATTGGTAATAATTTTATTAGGCTTTTCCATTACTGCTTGCTTGAGTGGTTGTGGTTAGCCATACTTTGTCAAAGATTTTAGAATGCTGCATGGCTACTCTGAAATGTCGGTGAAGTAATTTCAATTTACCATTTATTATATAATAGGTCATGGAATTCAGGGGGTTTTTTTTGTGCGTCAGGGAAAAGTCATGGAATGTTATATTTGACTTGAGCCCTGATGTGTGTTTGTTTATGTTTCTCTCTGTTTGTGCGTGTGTGCCTGCGTGCATGGCGTGCCTGCATGTATGAGAGTTTGTTTGTTTTTCTGTGTGCTATGTGCGTGTGCGAGCATACAGACTTGAGAACAGTGTGCTTACTCTTCCCTGGTGAGCTACTGTACATCCCCAGTAGATGTGCAGATGTTTGCTGATCTGTGGAGAGACTTTATTTGTTTTAAAGAGTGTGTGTGTGTGTGTGTGTGTGTGTGTTGAGGTGACTCATTCCCTCAGCCCCAGCTCCTTCCCTCTCCTCCCTCTCTGTATCTCAGAAGGCTCCTGAGCGGCCGAGACAGCGGTCATTCTGACGAAGATGGTCAGTGACATGACCTTTTTGCTGCCCCTTGCACCAGAAACATGGTTCTGCAGAACTAGCCTGAGCAGAACCAAGGTCAGCACACACCAGGTACTGTTCAGTGTGTCGCTGTAGTCTGCTGCACTCCTGTGTGTTTAGGTTTAGGTGCCTGGCAGGTACAGCAAACCTGTAAGGTTTTGCCTCACACACATTACTGATACACACACACACACACCATGCTCTGCATTGCTGACACACTGCAAGAGTGTCACCAGACTTATTGTTTATGTTGTCTATGTCGATGTGAAGCGCTTTGCGTAGCCATTTGTGCTGAAAAAAAAAAAATTATTTACTCTTTACCCTACACACACTTCCTTATTACTATTCCAGGAAGTACACAAGCTTTTGAAATGTGTGTCTGTGTTTAGTCTAGTGGCCTTCCACGTGTGTTTAACAGAATTGCTGCCTTCACCATTTCCACCAGCCTAGGTTTTAGAGAGTGGAAACACTATTGTGTTACACGACTTCCTTCAGCTTTGAACCATAGCATCTCAAACCTTGGAAAAGTGCAATGCTGGGTAGGGCTGCACAATATGAACCAATGCCATTATCACAAAGGCTACAAATGATCGTGCACAGTAAATCTTGCCACATTTATGATCTTTGTATTCATATCATCCTCCTTGAGGAGAGCATGCTTACTGTGAGGAGCACAGCACTTTTGGTTGGTGAGCTTCACAATCAGGACTGCTGTGCTTCTCATGCACAAGGCATGCTCCTCACCAATAAGAAGTAGCACAACAAACAGCATACATTGTATATTAAACAAGGACCAAATGAAACACGCCTGAGAGGTAGCTCACCCCTCCCTTCAGTATTGTCAGAGAAATTCCACGCAGGGTTTCGTTTTTGCTTTGGGGACAGTGCTTTGTTTGTTTCCAGTTTTCAGAGCCTGGGCTGCCTACAGAGATCGTTTTTTTTTCTACAGTGTACTCACAGAATGGGCAGCTATTGATCGTGAGGAGAAGATTGCTGAATGTGACAAAAGATGTTATGGGCTTGAAATCGCTGACTGCACCTTTAAAGAGACATTAGGAATATTGAGCTGAATCAATTTATTGACATTCAAAAATCATATCGCAAATCACAATTGCAATATCTGTCAGAAAAATAGCAATTAGACATTTTCCCCAAATCATGCAGCCCTATTGCTGGGTTCAGTATTTTGATGTTAGCTGTGATTTTTGTTTTTATGTACAATGCTAAAACCCAGTGTTGGTCTTTTTTCGTCAATTTAATCTGTCTGTCTAATAGTGAGAGATAGTGTGTCTTTTTTGAACGTAGGAGCAGTGATGTGATGTCAGCCTGTCCTGTGTATTGGTAAGGCTTGCATGTGGGGACTAGTTCGGGGGGGGGTGATAAGCGCTCAACGTCTGCCCTTCGCAAGCGTGTGTGTGTGTTGCGCTTTTCCCTGTGCCTTCTGCCGGTCAGGTTTAATAGGCTTTCATGTTTGAGGACTTTTGGGAGGGCAGGCTGAAGGGCTGTGTGTGTGTGTGTGTGTGTGTGTGTGTGTGTGTGTGTGTGTGTGCGTGCGTGTGTGCGCCCTTGCTCAGTGGGGGGTGGGGGGGATCTTAAGGGATTCTGTTGGCCAGACAAGACACAGACGGCCACTCTAGGTCTGAGACCAACACAAACATATTTGTATGCTGCCACATGCCCACACACACACACACTGTATGCCACATGCCAACAAACACACACACTCTCTCTCTCTCTCTCTCTCGTCTCCCCTCCCCCCCCCCACACACACACACACACACACACAAACACACTTTTTGTGACCCACACACACTCTCTCTACATGCACTCTTGCAACTACATGCCCTTGCATGCTCACTCTCTCTCCTATTCTCTCATATATACACACACACACACACACACACACACACACACACACACACACACACACACACACACACAAGCGCACACACACAGAAAACTTCATCTTCCTGACAGGCTCCCCCCAGAGCCTAGTGGCATGGTTCCTCTGCAGAGCAGAACACCAGATGGGCACAGACCCTTCAGAGAGAGGAGAGGGCAAAGATGGAGGGAGGGAGAGAGCGAGAGAGAGAGAGGAAGATGGAGAGAAACCGAGAGACTGAGAGGGAAGTGTAACCCGAGGGATAATGAGAGGAGAGCCATGTGATAGATGGTGGGAGGGAGGGAGAGAAAGAAATGCACAGAGAGAAAGATGGAGATGGGCTGATCGAGAGAAGTGAAGGGAGAGGGAGAGAGCGGAGATGGATACAGACTGAGGGTGAAGTAGAGGAATAAAAAGAAAAGGGGTGGGTGTAGCTTGGGGTGCAGCAGGTGTGTGTGTGGTGTGTGTGTGTGTGTGTGTGTGTGTGTGTGTGTGTGTGTGTGTGCGCGCCTGATGATGAGAGGCCTGGCTGAGGGGAGGTGGCATGCAGCAGATGGCACAGGCGGCAGCACGCTTAATGAGCCTCACACACTGGAGACACAGACCTGGAGATGCTACAGAGTTTTCTCTCTCACACACATATGCTCGCTCTCTCTCTCTCTCTCTCTCTCTCTCTCTCTCTCTCTCTCTCTCTCGCTCTCTCTCTCATGTCTGATGATCATGACTTTCAAACCCTCAGTCCCCCTCACTTAGATTCTCTCATGCTCTGTTGTTCATAGAAATCATACAGTGTGTGTGTGAGAGAGAGAGAGTCTGTACAGAATCTGTAAGAGTTTACCTGTCTCTGTAGTTTCTTCTCATTCTCAGTCTGTGGAATGCTTTCCCCCCGTTTGCTTCAGTTAATAAGGGCTGTGTGACTCGTGTAGGCTATATGATATTAATGGATCATGATGATGATGTGTTCATGAGGCAGGTGCAGGTGATACTCATCCTTCTCTTGAAGTGCTGTAGACACCATGCTCTGTAAATGCATGTAGATCTCTGTTCATTTCAGACCTAAGACTCAGCAATCAACCCTGAAGTGTGCCACTCACTGCTTATCAAGTTGTATTACTGGTAATCCACAAAATCTTTCAACAGCCTTGGTTTGACACCGCATGGCAGCCTTGTGAGCTGTATATAGTGT
Source organism: Alosa sapidissima (assembly GCF_018492685.1). Taxonomy (NCBI): domain Eukaryota; kingdom Metazoa; phylum Chordata; class Actinopteri; order Clupeiformes; family Clupeidae; genus Alosa; species Alosa sapidissima. Next base: position 20,921,449 of record NC_055970.1, on the reverse strand, counting down.
GTTTTTGTGTGTTTTTGTAATGTGTTTTATCACCAGAGCTATGTTTATGTGTGTGGTTGTGAGAAGTGAGAAACTATTTTTGGTTGTGTTTTTTCCACTGTAGATGAAAGTTTGTGCTTGTGGTCAACCTTACTGTGTCTGTGTGTGTGTGTGTGTGTGTGTGTGTGAGATTGTGTGTGAGTGAGTGTGTCATAGGTCCACTGATATCTTTTGTCTTATCTCAAATGGCACTATCTCTGCCCATGAGCTATCTTCTGGTAGCACTTTGACAAACTATGCACAACAAACATATGCACACGTACACACACACACAGACATTGGTGTCACGCACTCACACAGAGGCTTACATGCAAAACTCTTGCTTCATTGCTCGGACCAGTGAGTGGGATGTACAGTTGACTTGACACTTGTCTGCTCACTGCATGCACACACAGACATGATGCCCCTTAGTCTATGTACATTAAATAGGCCAGTGTATCTCACACATAGACATACAGACATGACCTTCACATGCCATACATGAAACAGGTGAGGGGACACGCGCACACACACACACACACACACACACACACTCACACACTCTCACACTCTCACACTGGCCAGTCAGAAAGAGGCCTGTCTCTTACCAAAAACACTTGTAAGCATCTGCACAGCTTAAAACTTGCACTTTTACTCTAGGCACACACACATATTATTCAGACGCACACAGACACAGCCGACACACAAAGTTCATCTGCGCTGCCTCTCAGACACTAAATGAGCTGGAACGTGCACTGAACATCATAGCCAGGGAGGGCCTGCTTGTGTGTGTCACTTAACCTTAGGCTATCACAGACACACACACACACACACACACACACACACACACACACACACACTGTTTACCACCAATGCAGAAGTGCCTTGTCATGAGCACAAACACTGCTTTGACTCAGGCCGCCTTTCAAGCAGAAGCCACGCGCCACATCAATGTGTGTGTGTGTGTGTGTGTTTTGGTTAGAATCTGTTGGCCATTTCCATAGCGAGTAGGTCACATTTCCATATCTCTGTTTATTTATTTGTTACTGCGCCTTCCTTGCTAGCACCCCACCAACAACACAAAGGTGCACTCTGTGCAGCTGTAGAGCTGTTGACCTAGCCATGATCTCTCCCAAATACCTCACACAGCTGCTCCGGCTACCAACTATACATGCATACACACACACGCGCGCACATGCGCGCGCTGCACCATGTAGAACCATTAGTTTAACATGGCCAGCAGCACTCGTGATGACAGTAATATGGCCAGTTATCTAAGACAGTATTTTAGCCAAAGCCCAGGGGTAGCAGCTGTTAAAGCGAAGATATCTTCAAACCATGTCTAAAATGTAAGGGTAGAGTCTGTGTGTATTTGTTTGTGTGTGTGTGTGTTTGTGTGTGTGTCTGTCTGTGTGCGCACTGGGATGCTGCTGATGTCAGGTAGAGAAAGGATATGATCAGTGGGGTCTGGACAAGCAGAAATACGGGAAGTACTACTACAGTTACTACGGTTACTATTTATAGCTCACAAGTGTCATTATCCACAACTCTGTGTGTGTCTCTTTTCCTCACCAACTTATCCGACATAAAGCAGCGGATGCCTCAGCTGTCGTGCACATCTGGAGACCACTGCATAGAATGGCACACACGCGCCATTTATAATCGCTCACCCCACACTGTGTGTGTTACCTGTGGCCTCTGCACCAGATGCTCTGGTTTATTCTAATCTCATACTCACTGCCTCTGCTGACAGCCGCCCGGCTAATGAGTGTGTGTGCGTATGTGTTTGTGTGTGGGGCACATTCTGGCTTCAGGCAGATCCAGGCTTACACACCTGTGGTGGAAACACACACACACACACACACGCTCACAGTGAGAAGTAGAAGCCAGGCCACTGTCCTGCATTGGCCTTTGTAAAGTCCTGTTTCATTTGCCTTGGATGGCCATACTGATGGACTTATCAGGAGTTTATTGGCCTTGTAAACGAACCAGATTCTCCTCTCTCCCTACACCGAGTCAGTGATCTTTATGAATATTTGGCGCTCATTTGCAGGAGAGACAAACATTTAATGATGTGTGAATAATTTTTACAGAATGTCTGCACACGGTCAGTGAATGCTTTGTTTAGTAAGTTATTTAGCCATTCAGCTTCAAAGCTCCATATTGTAATGTGAATAAATACATAAAAGTGATAACAGCTATAATAATGAGAGCCTTAAGATGACCAGCATTATTCTCAATATGATCAATAGTTATGTAAATAATATTGTATAATAATTTTCTGTCTGCTTTTTTAAGTTATGGATATCAGTATGTGTTTACTGTAAAGAATAAATGGATAGAAGCCATGTGTGAAATTCCCTACTGTCCCCCAACTTAACAGTGTTTTTTAAAATGAGGAGAGAGAGAGAGAGAGAGAGATTGCATTATCTGCTCTGCTAGATGTGTGTTTTTTCAGTCTCCTTGAAACACAGTGCTTTTTCAGTCTCCTTGAAACACAGTGCCTGGGTGCTGTCCTTGTTGGGTGTGTGTGTGTGTGTGTCATTTGGAGTGGGGTAGAGGCAAAGGTGTGCATTAAGGAAGGGTTACCATGGCAGCAGCAGGCTGCTCAGAAGACAGGCATCACAGCGGGGGGTAGGAGAGAGAGAGAGAGAGAGAGAGATGGAGGGATACACAAGTGAGTGAGGGAGAAGAGGAAGGCAGTCCGTGACATATGAATGTTGATCTAGTAGAACCCCAGTCTGCCATATATCTTTCCGCTACTGGCAGACTACATTTGGACAGTGTGTGTGTGTGGTTCGGTATGCGTGTTTGTATGTGTGTGCTTTCAATTAAATTAACTGGGTTATTGTTGATGAAGGCATACTGTGTGTGTGCGCTTTTTGATTAAATGCACTGGGTTCTGGTTGCTTGGGGCATACTGGTCTGGTCTTATACTAAGCTGCTCTTAGCAAGGCTGATCTTTGTTTGCCCCCAATAGGATGCCTTAGATCCTTCCCCTGATACCCACGCACACACACTGATGGATCACTTGTGTGTTCATCTAAACCAGAGCCCTCCATGCCTCCCCCCGACTGTTTCAGGGAACATGAACACCAACGATGAACATGAACAAGGCTCTTCCTCCCTTTCCAAAACAGTCACATCTGCCAAACCATGGTACACAATACAGGAAGACATTTTAAAAATGTTAGTTTGTGAACACACTCTCTCACACACACACACACACACACACACACACACACACACATGCACACAAACACATTGACATATCATCCTTGACATCTGCAGACAGCTATGGATCAGCATTCTTGTATCTTGGAGCAGCTGTTGCTTAAAGGCTTGCAGCCCTGGCACATATGTTCCCCTGTGGGGCTGACGCGCTGATCACATGGGGCGACTGACTCTGTGGAACATCACTCGAGCGCTGACCTAACACATGTTCTAAGATCAGCTGACTGGATACTGGTCACTGTAATACCCTCTGACCATACAGGCGTTCCTGGCGGCCCCCTATGGTTCCGACCCTGGTGCTGCCCTCGGACCACAAGTAGAAGAAGCCTTACTGCCAGCACATCGAGTACATTTAGTCTGCTGATAGTTCTGCTGGTTCCCCTTGAGGTCGGGTGGAGTGGTTCACTTTCAGTTCTGCCACTGAGGAACTAGAAAAATCTACCCTGGGAAATCGCCCGTGTTTTTCAAATGGCGTAAGAGGCCACAATAGGAGCTAGTGCTGTCTGCCGTCTGAGTGGGATGTGTTTGGGTTTTAAACACAGGAGTGAAGCAGGCTCTGTTTGTCCCCACAGGGGCACCACCCTTTTTCCTCACAGACCCTGTTTACCCCGGCTACACATTCATCATTCCTTACCATTTTTTTCTGCAGCCTTGAGAGGAGGCGTACTCTGTCGGGTAGCGGAGGAGGGTGCACCGTTCTGATTGGCTGACGGAGCCCGGCTATATTTGTCTGTCTGTCCTCTGATGTGCTGCAGTCTGCAATTAAGCAGCTTCCTGTTTCTGCAGGATACAGCAGCCCAGCCGTGTGTGTGTGTGTGGGGGGGGGGGGGGGGGTTATGGAAAGAAACAGAGATATGGACCCTACTGCTGTATGTAGGCTGTGTGATGATGACGTGTGTGTGTGTATTTGTGTGTTGCCTTCCATACTGTCATCCATAATATCATGCCTACCAACATCTGACTTCACCCCCTCCAGCAGTGATGTCGCTTAGTAAGACCGAAAAATCACACACCACACACACCCACGCACCCTCCCGCCCTCCCTGCCATCGGAAAATCTGCGTCAGAAGGAGCCACTTCCTCCCCCTCTCCCGGTGCTGCGTTTCACTTCCTGTTCCCCTCTGTCTGATCGAGCGAGCAGGAGGGTGCTGCCCGGTCAACTTCCACACAGCGCAGGTGGGGCCGTCTCGCCTCCCAGCATGCTTTGGGCCAATGTGGGCAGGCTTGAGGAAAGGCCGAGGAAAGTCTCTCTCTCTCTCCCTCTCCCCCTCCCCCTCCCCCTTATTTCTTTCCTTCAACCCTTTTCTCTGTATGACCTACACTAGAGAATATGAACTATGCCAGTTGCATATCGAAGAGCTGGGCTGACCTCTCCATAGTTGTGTGTACGCGCATGACTGCCGAACCAGCAAATCCTCATTACTCATTGTCCAGCTGAACTTCAGACTGTGTCTGTGTGATTATGTATGTGTTTATTTATTTGGTTGTGGGATTTGAGATAATTGCTCTTCTTAACATGGAAACGATGTCTGTGTAGTGTTATATTGTCTCAATTTGATCTCTCTATTGATAACTCTTGATCTCTCCCCCTCCAGCTCTGATGGTACCAGCTCAACTGTGACGTCTGAGAGAAGACCCTCTACCCCACACCCTCACCATGTCTGGGATCCAGGTAACACATACACACACACATGTACTATATAGAATCACCATGTGTAAAACTCTGGTAGCTCATTTGCACACAGTTCACAGGTACAAATGACCCCCCCCCCCCCCCCCCCCCCACAAACACAGTCACACGCAAACACACACACTCTTTCATAGTAGTATATGGTAAGCCACAGAGCAAGGTCTGCTGGCTGTATTATGGAACAATGACAGTCAGTGGTGCATTGCTGTGAAGCCAAGATTGGACCTCTTGTTTTGCATATCCTTGCTCACAGTGCACACACAGAGAGAGAGAGAGAGGGGTGCTCTGCCTGTTCGTTATATGCCCGTCTTGTTTCCTGAGGAAGTTTTGTTCACGGCTCAGTGCTGATGCACTAATCCTGCCAGGCGTAGAATAACATCTTCACCCTGCCCGCCTCTCTTAAATGAGTTTCACAAAAAAATAAAGCACACGCACACACACCCTCACACACACACATGCACACAAACACACACACATGCAGGCGTAGTGAGACGGGGCCGTTTGTTCTCGGCTACCTCCTTTTATGATGAAAGAGGATTAAATGGCTACATGGCACCAACCCATTTGTCTGGCTGTGTGCCTCTCTGATATAGATGTGTCCTGACACACTCTTTCTCTCTTACACACACACACACACACACACACACACACACACACACACACACTCATTGTGTCTCTCTTCTCTCTTCTGTCCATCTTCTCACTCTCATCTTTGTATTTCTCTCTCTCTCTCTCTCTCTCTCTCTCTCTCTCTCTCTCTCTCTCTCTCTCTCTCTCTCTCTCTCTCTCTCTCTCTCTCTCTCTCTCTCTCTCTCTCTGTGTTCTAAACAACACCTGCTGCTATCTGAAAGACTGGCTCTGTGTTTCAACAGCTGTCTCTGGGCAAAACATAAAAATGTATCAAATATGAAACGGCCTCGTCTCGCAACAGTCACTGAACCAGAGAGAACTAGGGCTGGGCACCGAAACACGGTTCTAATATGGCACCGGTGCCGACGCAAACGGTAGTAACTGCAACAACGTGGATTTCGGTGCTTAAATAGCGTTTTTTTTTATTTTATTTTTTTATACAAGGCATCACTGCATGTCATGCACCATCTCTAATGTCTTGCTCTGATAGCAACACATCCAGACACAGTTATCGATAGCTAACATAAACACTGGATGTATAAACCAGAGGGGTGCACCACATAGGCCAGTGGACAGTGTTTGACAGCTTGCGTGAGCCCAGGTAGCTTACTTTAAAGCAATTTCGCGAGCTCCTGTCAAAATCTAGCAGTGGGTCTAACTACACACTAGCAAAAGGCTATGAAACAACATCAACAGTAGCCTATATGTTACACAATATTCTTGCTAATGCGCTAACTGGCATTTATTTGAAATGTTGTCTGCAAGTTGTAAGGTGAATTCTAAACAACATAATGGCATGATATTAATCTTTCATGTGCACGAGGCCCATATAGCATCAAAATGAATATGAAGATCATGTCAAAAGTTTGCTGGCAAAAACATAAATATGTAGGTTACATACCTGATGTCACTGAGCTGTCAAAGAGGCTACGAAACCATCTCCATACATTATCGCTAATTATACTCAGCTGACTGGTGTTAGCGCATAGCCATAGTTGCTGTTAAAATGCCTACTAGGCTAACGCTGGGAATCTAAACACTTCAACACCGACATGTAACCTAACATGTTCAAAACTATTGCGTGTTATGGGTTAAGACATGACATTTCTTGAAGTATTTGGGAACACACTGAATTAACTGTTAGCCCCTTTTCCCTGTTAGATTAGCTTGCTTGCAAATGCCGATGTCCATGACCTGGCAGTTCTATGGCAAGCGGTTTTAACATACCTTATGGCAAACCGCCTACACTGGGTAAACTTGAAAGCAGAGCTTACCATTGTGTGTGCATGCATGGCAAGCTGTTTTAACATTTAAATGTATTATTTGTAGGAGCAATGAGATATTGATAGTAAATTGAAGATAACAGTTCAATTTCATGTTCAAATTTGTCTTATCAATAAAAAAAAGCAATTCATGCTTTAGACCTATTTAATTTAAAACATTTTAATAACAAACACCGACACCGTTTTAAAAGTATCGATTTAGCACCGGTATCGGATAAAACCCAAACGATACCCAACCCTAGAGAGAACACACACACACTCTCTCACTGCTATGACCTTTCCTTTCCTTTTGATAAGGGTCTGTTAAATTTATTTGCTGCCTCTTGGGTTTCCCCAGAAGCTTGAGGTTTCCAACATGTGTGGGCTATTTGCCAGTGCACTTGTAAAACACAGACTTGGCCACATTTTAATGGTTGTTTTTTTCCCCTTTCTATTTGTATGCTTACAAAGTGTTCAGTCCAACCCAGCCCAGCCCAAACCAGTCTTGTCTTCCTAGTTGTAGTACAGTTTCAGCCACGCTGAAACATGGACTACATTACCCATCATGCCGGTCTCTCTTTCCTTCTGTCCCCACAGGCAGCCTGGCCACCCGGCACAGAGTGTGTGGCCAAATATAACTTCCAGGGCACCACGGGTCAGGACCTGCCCTTCTTCAAGGGAGACGTGCTCACCATCATCGGTGTCACCAAGGTGCGTAGGAACCAAAGTTTCTAGAGCGCGCCGCTCTAGAATTGATAGAAAAATGTAACTTGTAAAGCTAACAATGTGCATTTCAACATAATTTACGCTGCTGTTCATTTGGGGCAGCCATGGCTTACTGGTTAGCGCTTCGGACTTGTAACCGGAGGGTTGCCGGTTCGAACTCCGACCAGTTGGCACGGCTGAAGTGCCCTTGAGCAATGCACCTAACCTCTCACTGCTCCCCGAGCGCCGCTGTTGTTGCAGGCAGCTCACTGCGCCGGGATTAGTGTGTGCTTCACCTCACTGTGTGTTCACTGTGTGCTGAGTGTTTTTCACTAATTCACGGATTGGGATAAATGCAGAGACCAAATTTCCCTCACGGGATCAAAAGAGTATATATATATACTTATACTTATTTCCTGCTTATGCACAGTTAGTGTCATTTGTTGTAATATTGTATCCTGTAATGTCCTGAGATGGTACAGGATTAGTGAAGAGTGGCCTGTGTGTTGGAGAGTGGCGTGACTGTGCTGTGCTGTGCTGTGCTGTGCTGTGTCCACATCTGCAGGACCCAAACTGGTACAAGGCTAAGAACCAGGTGGGCAGAGAGGGCACCATCCCCGCCAACTACGTCCAGAAGAGAGAGGGGGTCAAATCAGGGGGCAAGCTCAGTCTCATGCCGTGAGTAGATGCCATGTTCTTTGCACTCACTCACTGACTCACTTACATGCTCCTCGTACACACACACACACACACACACACTCGCTCGCATGCACACACGAATGCAAACACACTGGCGTGCATACAAGCACACCATAACATAGCTGTGATGATGCTATGAGTGCTATGCAGTGCATACGTAGATCTGTGCATACACCCCAGTCCAGCTGCATCTGGACAACCTGTGTCCTGCGCATGTAGACGCACACACATACACAGACACACGCCCACACATACAGACACACGCCCACACACACACACACACACACATATACACATACACACACACACACACACATCTGGACAACCTGTGTCCTGCGCATGTAGACATAGTACCATCATCCCCTCATCCAGCCCTGAGACCCAAATGGGCCTGCCTGGCAGATGGCTGATCGTTCAGTGAGGACCGCTCTACTCCATCTCTCCTCCATCATCAGTCCAGTTCTCTTCATGTCCTTCACTCTCCTTCTCATCCCCCCCACACACTCCCACAGTTCCTTTTCCCATGCTCTTTCCTCTCCTCCTTCTCTCTCTCCATCTCTCTTTCTCTAGCCATCTTTATATCTCTCTCTCCATCTCTCTCTTTATCTCTCTCCCTCCCCATCCCTCTCTCTCTCTTTCTCTTTCTGCAGTGCTGGTAAGGTGTGGTCAGTGAGCTGTACATCAGGTTGGTGTCGGCCTCTTTGAAGGAGAGTGTCCGCCCCCTCACTGTCTCATCACTTTGCATAATTCTGTCCTGTGCAGCACACTTGTCTCTTCCCTTGTGAACTGCCCCGTGTGTGTGTGTGTGTGTGTGTGTGTGTGTGTGTGTGTGCGCGCAAGAGCCATTATGGAGGCAAATCATCATCATCAAACAAAACCTGCCCCAGAACACCAGGATTAAACCGTCTTCGTTTGCTTTAGGGACACACACACATACAGGTACACTGTGAAAGACAGAACACACACACAAAGATACACACTCAGTCACTCACACAGACCCTGATGCCACCTCTTATCATGTGGAGTATTCAGCAGCTCTAAGAGTATGAACAGTGCAATGGGAGGATGTGTGTGTCCGTTGGAGGAGGTGGTTGCAGTTCTTTGTGTGTGTGTATGTGTGTGTACCCGTGTTTGTGAGGCAAAGGATGGAGGTCTTTGTGAGAATATGTGCTTCTTTGTTTGCATGTGTCCGTGGGTTCACAAGTCAAATCAGACGGGTTGCTCAAGGGTAGACTGGAGAATGTTGTGAAGGAAATCACTCTGTGTGTGTGTGTGTGTGTGTCAGAGCGGAGACGGCTTCCTGCTGTGTGCTGTACTATTGTATAATGTGTTGCCGGAGTGTCTCGATGCCTGCTGTTCACTGAGAGCCTCAGCCTGCCCCCTGCTGGTTGAACTCTGAACTGCAGCCAAGGCACAGCACTCAGCCAAGCCTCTGAGATTGGGCCTAACATGTATCTGGGCTCATAGATACTCGTCCATTTGTCCATTGTCCCGTCTCCTGCTTCCTCTGTGTGTGTCGCTCCCACCTCCCTGGGCATCGGGGTCTGCTCTGTGAGAGAGTCAGGCTCTGTGAGAGAGTCAGGCTCTGTGAGGGAGTCAGGCTCTGTGAGAGAGTCAGGCTCTGTGAGAGAGTCAGGCTCTGTGAGAGAGTCAGGCTCTGTGAGAGAGTCAGGCTCTGTGAGAGAGTCAGGCTCTGTGAGAGAGTCAGGCTCTGTGAGAGAGTCAGGCTCTGTGAGAGAGTCAGGCTCTGTGAGAGAGTCAGGCTCTGTGTGTCTATTCATCACCAGGCTGCTAACTCTGTTGTTTTTTTTTGTGTTTTCCCTCACTTTCCTGCTTTCTGCCGGTCCTTTTGCAAGAAAATAGAAAGAGTTAAGCTTCTCTACCTTTCCTGCCCCTTTCCTTTCCCCTACCCTGCCTTTGCCCTCGTGTGTGTGTGTGTTGACTCGCATGACTCCCTGCTCTAAATCGGTTGTCTATTATTCTCTCATACTCTGTCACTCCATCCTTCTGTACCTCCTCACAATCTCTCCATCACTCTTGTCTCCATGCCAGTTTGTTTTTCTCTCTCTCTCTCTCTCTCGCTCTCTCTCATCTTCATCTTTCTCACTGTTTGTGCTTTGTTCACATGGCAAATCCCCTTTCCTCACTCTTGTTTTCTGTCTCCTGTTTTCTCTGCTCTCTCTGTTCTGATTCAGGTAGGGCATAATGCAACTTAAGTTGATGGAAACATTTAATTGCATCAACTCGCATTTGTTGCGATTTTCATAGCTGTTTACAGTGAAGTTCCCAGTTTTGAGCCCACAGCTATTCACTACCCCCTTTCTTGGATTAGGAAGTGGGTAGAAAATGTGCACAGACTCGCATTTTCTTTAGCCAAATTTTTATAAATGCACTGAAAATGTGGAGATGATTTGGATGGAACGGCAGCCACAGAAACTCTCTCTTCTTCTCCTTTTTCTCTCTCTCTCTCTCTTTCTCTCCCTCCCTCCCCTCCCTCCCACTGGCTGTGTGTGTATGTTTGTGTGTTTGTTGTTCCAGAGTGTTTGCGTCTCGGATGACTGTGCGGTCAGATTAAGCTTGAGGTTGAGAGAGGCCGCTGAGTGACCGTGCGCGAGAGAGAAGTATCCCTCCCCACTGATCTAATCATCTCAATCCACACTAAGCAGCTTTTGGCCTGGCCACCGCCCTCGAACTCAGCCTCTGATCATGGGGCTTCGCTGCCTCGGTTCCCCCCCTTTGTGTTCACGCGCACCCACCCTTGCAGATCTACCTGCTAAACAGCCCCAATCAATTAGACACCCTCACACTTCCATGACTGCTACTGCTGCTGCAGGGGATTGCTGCCTCAGATTGGTCCCTTCCAGAAGCCACGAACAAGGCCCTTGTGTGTGTGTGTGTGTGTGTGTGTGTCTCTCTGTCTTACATTCCTGCCTGTCTGTGTGTATCTCACTTCATCTCTCTCTCTCTCTCTCTCTCTCTCTCTCTCTCTCTCTCTCCCCCTCCCCCTTTTCTCTCTCTCTGTCCCTCACTCAATCCCTCTGCACGTGTGCTCTTTTGACTGTACCAGATTTATAAGATACTATCTATATAGTGACTCCTGACCTGCCACCGTCCTGGCCTAGTAGTGCGTTTACACTGTGCCACCATCACAGGGTCAAGTCTCTTAAGGAGTCTCAACCCTGTCTCTCTATTGGGATTGCTGCAACAGGCTTGTGTGAATTAGCTAGACTATATTTAGTCCTGGTTCAGGTCTTGGTTCTGAAATGGCAGTGCCAGCCTCTGTTCTCTGCAGGCTTGTATATATCTCTGACGTGTGTGTGTGTGTGTGGCTGTACATTGCACTCGTCCCCGCGTCGGAACGTCTTCCTGTTATTGCACTGCTGCTTGGTGAGTTTCCTCCCCTTTCCTCAGTCGCTCAACACGCCCTGTTGATCCGGTCACAGCGGCCAGGTAGCTCACCACTCCTTCAAGACCCAGAGCCAGTTCACAGTCTTGTGTGTGCGTGCGGTGCGCACGTGCGCAGAGCCAAGTTGCAGCTCTAGCCTCTTTGAAGACGCAATGCAGCTCGTGTGTACATTTTTGTGTGAGTACAGTGTCGGGTTGATGTTCACTTCTCTTCAACACACCCAGTAGCCCGAAGCAGGAGTGTTTGTGTGTTATCTGTCATCAGTGGGTTGAGTACGGCCAGGCAGTTACTCCTCTAAGGCACACTCCAACATGTGTGTGCGTGTGTGTGTTAAGGAGCAACTCTTTGATCTGTAGTCTTGTGTGTGTGTGTGTGTGTGTGTGTGTGTGTGTGTGTTTCTGTTTGTAGGTGTGCACTGTGCAGGGCAAGTGACTGGCAAGGTCCCATAAGAGGCATAGCACAGGCTGTTTGATGTGTTTGCATAGTGTTTGTGTTTTTGTGTGCGTATTAAGGAACAGGTAGCTGCTTCTGGAACCTCTGAAGTGTCTTTGCATCTCCTTTGGTGTGTTTTTTGTTGTAGCAGAAAGCAGCCTTCTGTCTTTATCAAATGCTTAGTAGTCTCCCTGTGCTCATGTACAGTGTAAAGTCTCTTAGGATCTGTTGACTTTCATGGCACATTACTAACATAAAGCCCAACATGCCAAAGCTAAGGTGTATAGAATGGGAGGTTTATATTCCATATCAAACATAGAGAACTCAAATTTAGCTAGCCCATCACTAACTTAAACAGTGATGACAAGCTATCAAAAGAAACTGGAAACGTGTGTGTGTGTGTGTTTGTGTTTGTGTTTGTGTTTGTGTGTGCGTGTGTGTGTGTGCGCGTGCGCCTGCCTGCCTGGTGTTAGTAATAATGATCGTGATGAGGCTCATGTCCAGTCACAAAGGCTTCTCCCTGAGAATATATGCTTGTTAATGTCGTGAATCAGTATTCTGATCTGCTGGTGTAGCCATGGGAACATGTCTGTGTTACATTGGTCCCCACTGTTGTAGCTGGTCAGTGTTTCTGTATGTTCCTCATGGGCCCTTGTTTAAATGGTGTGCAAAAGTGGGTTGGGTGGATGCCCTAAAAAGCCATGGCACTGACTGAAGGTACTGGGATCCCTTTGTAGTGCTAGACCTGCGGGCAATATGCTTGTGTTCACGGTGGTATCCTCGTACTCATCTCTCCTCTCTCGCTGTGCCTCTCTCCGCTGCTTCTAGATGGTTCCACGGGAAGATCTCTCGGGAGATGGCGGAGCGTCTGCTGTACCCGCCCGAGACGGGCCTTTACCTGGTGCGCGAGAGCACCAACTACCCCGGCGACTACACGCTCTGCGTCAGCTGCGACGGCAAGGTGGAGCACTACCGCATCATCTACCACAACGGCAAGCTCAGCATCGACGAGGAGGAGTTCTTTGAGAACCTCATGCAGCTGGTGGAGGTGAGGTTAATACACACATCTGTGTGTGTGAGTGTGAGAAGGAATGTGTGTGGTTGTCAAGCTGCAGACAAGTGTTTATGTGTAGTTGCTGAATTGCAGGAATATCTGCGTTTTGTTGAGTGTGCAGGTGTGTGTGTGTGTGTGTGTGTGTGTGTGTTCTATTATGGTATGCATCTTCTAATAAAGACTCTTGTGTATTTTAGTGTGTGGGTGTGTGCTTGCAACTGCACAATTAGGTGTCCAGTATGTGCAGTAATGTAGAGGTGTGTTTGTGTGATCAGACCTGAGTTTTGGTCCGGGGAACAAATCATTGCTGCGCAGAAACCGCTGAGGTGCATGAAAAATAAATAAAACAAACATGTACACACACACACACACACACACACACACACACACACACACACACACACACACACACACACACATACACACACTCTCATTTTACCTTTCCTGTGGGTCATTAGCGTGGCCTACTTATGCTGGCATTGAGGCAGCGTTGTTTGCTGGCTGCTTAGACTAATTGTTTTATTGACTGGCTCCCTGTTGTCCTTGTAAACACACGGAGAGTCCTCTTCTCTTCTCTCCTCTTCTCTTCTCTCCTCTTCTCTTCTCTCCTCTTCTCTTCTCTCCTCTTCTCTTCTCTCCTCTCCTCTCCTCTAGTTTGTCCTCCACTGGTCTCTTCTCTCCTCTCATCTCTTTTAATCTCCTATCCTGGTCTCTCTTCTGGACCTCCAAACACTCTTTGCTGTTCTTTATTCACATTATGCGTGAAAAACAGAGCACATCTCAGGGCAATGGGAAAGTGTGTGTGGTGTGTGTGTATGAGAGAGAGAGCTGAATCTGAAGGTGGAAGGCTTTCATCCTCCGATAAGGAGGCTGCTAAATTGTAGGCAATCAGATTTTAATTAAGCTTGATCTTTTTCCCAGAGGCATGGGGATTTGGGCAGGATCATCCCACAAGTTCCAAGAACAACACACAAACACACATAAACACACACACAAACACACACACACACACAAACACATAAACACACGCACACACACATAAACACACACATAAACACACACAGTCCACATCACACTACACGGTCACTGCTCATTTTTCAGTAATTCCTCACTTCCCCTCACTCGGGTAGTTTATTTGGTTCACCGCTGCTCTTGTTGATTTGTCGCTCCTCCCATCTCTCTCTCTCTCTCTCTCCTCTCTCCTCTCTCATCTCTCTCTCTCTCTCTCTCTCTCTCTCTCTCTCTCTCTCTCTCTCTCTCTCTCTCTCTCTCTCTCTCTCTCTCATTCAAAAGTTGCTTTATTGGCATGAGAAATTAACTTGTATTGCCAAAGCAGTTGGTACATGTTGAAGGTAAGACATAAAAACAACTACAGAGACAAAACATATACACATACCTGTAAACTGATATAGACATTTGTATAAACATACCACTTCACTGAGATTTGTGAACAATAGCACTTAGTTTTACATTGGTTAATTGAATAGTATTATTGAGAGTTCATTGAAGGCAGTATCTCTCTCTCTCTCTCTCTCTCTCTCTCTCTCTCTCTCTCTCTCTCTCTCTCTCTCCTCTCTCTCTCTCTCTCTCTCTCTCTCTCTCTCTCTCTCTCTCTCTCTCTCTCTCTCTCTCTCCCCCTCCCTCCCTCCTTCCTTCCTTTCCTCCTCTATCTTCTCTCACTCACCTCACAACCTCTTTCTCTCTTTTCCACCTTCTCCCTCTTTCCACCCTCTCATCTCTTCCTCTCCCATCTCTCTATCCCTCTTTTCTTCTTCCCTCTCCTCCTCTCCTCCCTGTGCTCCGTCTGCAGACCTCTCTGGCCCGGCTCTCTACTCCTAATTAGCCCCCCTGAGGTGCAGACTCCAGGCTCCTGAGCCACAAAATCCACGCTTCACAAAGCTAGCCGATTCCACTCAACTAGTCACTCCGAGTGACACTGACTGACTGGGTGCTTAGCAAACCCAGACGGTTGTCTGAAAACACTGGGCGTGGATTTTTTTCATCAGTACGACTCCAGCTGTTGACTCCTGTAACTGTCTGGCTGTGTGCGCTCAGACCTCTGTGAGCTTGGCATTCATTATCATTGTCCAGTAGCCATATGTTTCAGAGTGTCGCCCTTGTGTCCGTAATCGTGTGTGTATGATGTTTTCCCTTCCAGTTAAGTGAGTTAAAAAAGAAAAAAAAACTCAAGCTGAATGGATCTCATGTCCTTGCAGTGAGAGGGCTCTTTTTAGTGCCTGTAGATGTGCTGCCATGTGCTGATTCCCTAAGTGGGGAAGTAGCTGCATGCGAATCACTGCGTAGAGAATGGAAGTCATGGGAGAGAGAGAGAGAGATAGGGGTTGTGAATCCGGCTTTGTGTGCGATCGTTGCGGTGACTGCAGCAGAGAGGGGTGACGCACACTGCTTATGCCCCCTGCTGGTGGTTGTAGGAATAGTCTCAGTCTGTTCATCAGAACACACATGCAGCCCTGAGATGCCTCAGCTCCTCCCTACCATGACAAATGCTGCAGGGGTGGCTGAGCTTGACTGACGAGTTAGTCACTGGCGGCCTCAGAAGCTGTGTGATTTGTCTACACACACACACACACACACACACCTGGTGCAAGGTACCTATGTCAGGAGTATCTGCCACTTGCACGCAAACGGTCAGGTTTCTGTTTTGTATACATATAGGGATTTCTGACCAACATCTAACAGCATTGTTTGTCTCCTCCTCCTCCTCCCTCATTCTCTGCCTGTTTGTGTGCAGGGGGCGATTGATCAATATGATTGGGTTAGCTCCGGTGAAGGCTATAGCAGGACCTCTCTCACACCCACACACGCACATATGGTCTCGATCAAGTCATTCCCATAGTAGCCCTTCAGACGGATCTATTAGCTATGGTTCTGTTCCCAGCATGCATTGCTCCCCAGAGAACCTCATCCATCGCACTCAGCGTGGCCCAGACCAGCAGGAAGCCCCATGACTCACTCACAGGGGGAAGCCCTAGACTATGTTGTTTTTAACATATCTCTATGGTCCAGATAGGGACAACACAATATGTAATGTTTCCAACACATTGCTTTTGTTATTCATGTCAAGAGTGTACACAGTAGATAGATAGATATATAGATACTTTATTGATGCCCAAGGGGAAATTCAAAATGTGTTCAAAATGTGTATGTGTTGAAAATAACACAACTTGTGGTGTTTTTAACACATCTCTGTGTCCAGATAGGGACAACTGAACCCAGCAGCAAATACCACTTACAACTTTCTGCGATCTAAGAGCCTATGGCTGCATCCACGTATCTACACTAGCCTACTGTATAGAGTAGTGTATGCAGTAGTGTGTCTGTGTGTGTGTGTGTGTGGTGAAGAATTTGCCTCTCCTGTTTCTTTCTGTTTGCTCCCTCTGTGTGTACAAAATGTTAAAATGTTTGAAGATGTATATTGGTGATTTTAATGTGTTAATTGTTTGTGTGTGTGCAGCACTACACCAAAGATGCCGATGGCCTGTGCACCAGACTCATCAAGCCAAAGCTGATGGAGGGAACGGTGGCGGCCCAGGACGAGTTCTCCAGGAGTGAGTCAATCTTACACACACGCACACACACAATACATTATCCTGTTGAGTCAATCTCTCACACACTCACACATACACTAAACTATACTGTTGAGTCGATCTCTCTCTCACACAGACACATACACACACACACACACACACACACACACACACACACACACACACACACACACACACACACACACACACACACACACACACACTAAACTATACTGTTTTACTCACTTACACTATACCCTAACACACCAACACTACAGCTTTTTTTTTTACTTCCATACATACACCATTCCATACCATTTATACCTTACGGCATCGGATGTACACACCATTGTCTCATAAGCACACTCTCTGTCACTCTCTCCCACACACACCCTTTGTCCCATTCACATAACACTTGGTCCCTCACCGCTGGATCATGGCCATCCTGCATGCTCAACAGCCACAGCAGGCTCAAGTGTGAATACACACACACACACACCACACACACACACACACACACACACACACACACACACACACACACACACACATATGCTTTTTTGCATGTGTGTGCCATGTCTGAGAGTATGCTTTTGTATATGTGTGTGCCATGTCTGAATGTATGCTTTTGTATATGTGTGTGCCGTGTGCTTTATATACAACCTTTATGTACAACTTTTATGTACAACATCAGAAGCCAGGCTGTAAGCCTGTAAGTGTGTGTGTGTGATGGAGTCTGTAGTGTTAAATGTTGAGTGCATTGACTGCTGGAGACCTGATTGTGTTGAAGAGTAACACCATGCTGTACAATCTTTGCGATGCTAACCCATATGATCTCAGGCCTCTTTGCCATGCTAACCCATATGATCTCAGGCCCTCTTTGCGATGCTAATATTATCTCAGGCCTCTTTGCGATGCTAATATGATCTCAGGCCTCTTCTCGATGCTAATATGATTTCAGGCCTCTTCTCGATGCTAATATGATCTCAGGCCTCTTTGCAGTGCTAACCCATATGATCTCAGGCCTCTTTGCAATGCAATGCTAACCCAGTCCTCTGCAATGCTAACCCATGTGATCTCAGGCCTCTTTGCAATGCAATGCCAACCCAGTCCTCTGCAATGCTAACCCAGTCCTCTGCAATGCTAACCCATATGATCTCAGGCCTCTTTGCAATGCTAATCCATATGATCTCTTGTGTTTGGACCCATTTCTCTCCCACTGTTCCCTCCTCCTCTGTCTGTCACTCCCTTCCCTGTTTAAATAAAGGCGGGTGGGCTCTAAACAGAAAAGAGTTGAAGCTCATCCAGTCCATTGGAAAAGGGGAGTTTGGCGGTAAGTGTCTCTGTCAGCGTGTCACTGCCTGGCTTTATGTATGTTCACAGCCAGAAGTCTTGGTACGTCAAGGTCGTATAATTAGGTGTAGGCTATACTATGGTGGAGAAATATCTGGTTTGGTTTAGTGTTAGACTACAGGTTTATGAGAACCTTTATTGTAGGACCACATCCCACAAATTTGGGTGTATTGGATGTGTTCTTTATTTGAAGTGTGTGTGTGTGTGTGTGTGTGTGTGTGTGTGTTAGATGTGATGGTGGGAGACTACAGGGGGACCAAGGTGGCCGTGAAATGCATCAAAAACGACGCCACAGCTCAGGCCTTCATTGCAGAGGCCTCAGTCATGACGTAAGTCTGAGCGTGCTCACACACACACACACACAACACTGCTGTCACTGCACTGTTACGTGCATTTGGTTCAGCTATGCTTCTTCACTCTTTCTCTTTCTCTTTCTCACTCTCACTCTCACTCTCTTTCCTCCCTTCTTCTCTGTTCTTTTTTCTTCTCTCTGTTCTGTTCTCTCTCAGGCAACTGAGACACACTAACCTTGTGCAGCTGCTGGGTGTGATCGTAGAGGAGCGAGGAAGCCTCTACATAGTCACCGAGTACATGGCCAAGGTTAGCCTGAAGA
>NC_055970.1:20883730-20902792 GCF_018492685.1 Alosa sapidissima | reverse complement strand
ACATGTTGAAGGTAAGACATAAAAACAACTACAGAGACAAAACATATACACATACTGTAAACTGATATAGACATTTGTATAAACATACCACTTCACTGAGATTTGTGAACAATAGCACTTAGTTTTACATTGGTTAATTGAATAGTATTATTGAGAGTTCATTGAAGGCAGTCTCTCTCTCTCTCTCTCTCTCTCTCTCTCTCTCTCTCTCTCTCTCTCTCTCTCTCTCTCTCTCCTCTCTCTCTCTCTCTCTCTCTCTCTCTCTCTCCTTCCTTCCTTTCCTCCTCTATCTTCTCTCACTCACCTCACAACCTCTTTCTCTCTTTTCCCACCTTCTCCCTCTTTCCACCCTCTCATCTCTTCCTCTCCCATCTCTCTATCCCTCTTTTCTTCTTCCTCTCCTCCTCTCCTCCCTGTGCTCCGTCTGCAGACCTCTCTGGCCCGGCTCTCTACTCCTAATTAGCCCCCCTGAGGTGCAGACTCCAGGCTCCTGGAGCCACAAAATCCACGCTTTCACAAAGCTAGCCGATTCCACTCAACTAGTCACTCCGAGTGACACTGACTGACTGGGTGCTTAGCAAACCCAGACGGTTGTCTGAAAACACTGGGCGTGGATTTTTTTCATCAGTACGACTCCAGCTGTTGACTCCTGTAACTGTCTGGCTGTGTGCGCTCAGACCTCTGTGAGCTTGGCATTCATTATCATTGTCCAGTAGCCATATGTTTCAGAGTGTCGCCCTTGTGTCCGTAATCATGTGTGTATGATGTTTTCCCTTCCAGTTAAGTGAGTTAAAAAAGAAAAAAAAAACTCAAGCTGAATGGATCTCATGTCCTTGTAGTGAGAGGGCTCTTTTTAGTGCCTGTAGATGTGCTGCCATGTGCTGATTCCCTAAGTGGGGAAGTAGCTGCATGCGAATCACTGCGTAGAGAATGGAAGTCATGGGAGAGAGAGAGAGAGATAGGGGTTGTGAATCCGGCTTTGTGTGCGATCGTTGCGGGTGACTGCAGCAGAGAGGGGTGACGCACACTGCTTATGCCCCTGCTGGTGGTTGTAGGAATAGTCTCAGTCTGTTCATCAGAACACACATGCAGCCCTGAGATGCCTCAGCTCCTCCCTACCATGACAAATGCTGCAGGGGTGGCTGAGCTTGACTGACGAGTTAGTTACTGGCGGCCTCAGAAGCTGTGTGATTTGTCTACACACACACACACACACACACACACACACACACACACACACACCTGGTGCAAGGTACCTATGTCAGGAGTATCTGCCACTTGCACGCAAACGGTCAGGTTTCTGTTTTGTATACATATAGGGATTTCTGACCAACATCTAACAGCATTGTTTGTCTCCTCCTCCTCCTCCCTCATTCTCTGCCTGTTTGTGTGCAGGGGGCGATTGATCAATATGATTGGGTTAGCTCCGGTGAAGGCTATAGCAGGACCTCTCTCACACCCACACACGCACATATGGTCTCGATCAAGTCATTCCCATAGTAGCCCTTCAGACGGATCTATTAGCTATGGTTCTGTTCCCAGCATGCATTGCTCCCCAGAGAACCTCATCCATCGCACTCAGCGTGGCCCAGACCAGCAGGAAGCCCCATGACTCACTCACAGGGGGAAGCCCTAGACATGTTGTTTTTAACATATCTCTATGGTCCAGATAGGGACAACACAATATGTAATGTTTCCAACACATTGCTTTTGTTATTCATGTCAAGAGTGTACACAGTAGATAGATAGATATATAGATACTTTATTGATGCCCAAGGGGAAATTCAAAATGTGTTCAAAATGTGTATGTGTTGAAAATAACACAACTTGTGTTGTTTTTAACACATCTCTGTGTCCAGATAGGGACAACTGAACCCAGCAGCAAATGCAGCAAATACCACTTACAACTTTCTGCGATCTAAGAGCCTATGGCTGCATCCACGTATCTACACTAGCCTACTGTATAGAGTAGTGTATGTAGTAGTGTGTGTGTGTGTGGTGAAGAATTTGCCTCTCCTGTTTCTTTCTGTTTGCTCCCTCTGTGTGTACAAAATGTTGAAATGTTTGAAGATGTATATTGGTGATTTAATGTGTTAATTGTTTGTGTGTGTGCAGCACTACACCAAAGATGCCGATGGCCTGTGCACCAGACTCATCAAGCCAAAGCTGATGGAGGGAACGGTGGCGGCCCAGGACGAGTTCTCCAGGAGTGAGTCAATCTTACACACACACACACACACAATACATTATCCTGTTGAGTCAATCTCTCACACACTCACACATACACTAAACTATACTGTTGAGTCGATCTCTCTCTCACACAGACACATACACACACACACACACACACACACACACACACACACACACACACACACACTAAACTATACTGTTTACTCACTTACGCTATACCCTAACACACCAACACTACAGCTTTTTTTTTACTTCCATACATACACCATTCCATACCATTTATACCTTACGGCATCGGATGTACACACCATTGTCTCATAAGCACACTCTCTGTCACTCTCTCCCACACACACACTTTGTCCCATTCACATAACACTTGGTCCCTCACCGCTGGATCATGGCCATCCTGCATGCTCAACAGCCACAGCAGGCTCAAGTGTGAATATACACACACACACACACACACACACACACACACACACACACACACACACACACACACACACACATATGCTTTTTTGCATGTGTGTGCCATGTCTGAGAGTATGCTTTTGTATATGTGTGTGCCATGTCTGAATGTATGCTTTTGTATATGTGTGTGCCGTGTGCTTTATATACAACCTTTATGTACAACTTTTATGTACAACATCAGAAGCCAGGCTGTAAGCCTGTAAGTGTGTGTGTGTGATGGAGTCTGTAGTGTTAAATGTTGAGTGCATTGACTGCTGGAGACCTGATTGTGTTGAAGAGTAACACCATGCTGTACAATCTTTGCGATGCTAACCCATATGATCTCAGGCCTCTTTGCGATGCTAATATTATCTCAGGCCTCTTTGCGATGCTAATATGATCTCAGGCCTCTTCTCGATGCTAATATGATTTCAGGCCTCTTCTCGATGCTAATATGATCTCAGGCCTCTTTGCAGTGCTAACCCATATGATCTCAGGCCTCTTTGCAATGCAATGCTAACCCAGTCCTCTGCAATGCTAACCCATATGATCTCAGGCCTCTTTGCAATGCAATGCCAACCCAGTCCTCTGCAATGCTAACCCAGTCCTCTGCAATGCTAACCCATATGATCTCAGGCCTCTTTGCAATGCTAATCCATATGATCTCTTGTGTTTGGACCCATTTCTCTCCCACTGTTCCCTCCTCCTCTGTCTGTCACTCCCTTCCCTGTTTAAATAAAGGCGGGTGGGCTCTAAACAGAAAAGAGTTGAAGCTCATCCAGTCCATTGGAAAAGGGGAGTTTGGCGGTAAGTGTCTCTGTCAGCGTGTCACTGCCTGGCTTTATGTATGTTCATAGCCAGAAGTCTTGGTACGTCAAGGTCGTATAATTAGGTGTAGGCTATACTATGGTGGAGAAATATCTGGTTTGGTTTAGTGTTAGACTACAGGTTTATGAGAACCTTTATTGTAGGACCACATCCCACAAATTTGGGTGTATTGGATGTGTTCTTTATTTGAAGTGTGTGTGTGTGTTAGATGTGATGGTGGGAGACTACAGGGGGACCAAGGTGGCCGTGAAATGCATCAAAAACGACGCCACAGCTCAGGCCTTCATTGCAGAGGCCTCAGTCATGACGTAAGTCTGAGGGTGCTCACACACACACACACAACACTGCTGTCACTGCACTGTTACGTGCATTTGGTTAATCAGCTATGCTTCTTCACTCTTTCTCTTTCTCTTTCTCACTCTCACTCTCACTCTCTTTCCTCCCTTCTTCTCTGTTCTTTTTTCTTCTCTCTGTTCTGTTCTCTCTCAGGCAACTGAGACACACTAACCTTGTGCAGCTGCTGGGTGTGATCGTAGAGGAGCGAGGAAGCCTCTACATAGTCACCGAGTACATGGCCAAGGTTAGCCTGAAGAAATGCTCTGTCACACACACACACTCACACACACACTCACTAGCTCTACCCCTACAAGTATACAAGAGTAATGATACATTTGTACGTTAATTCTCCAACACACTCTCTCTCAAATGCACATGATACCTGATGAGCGCTCTGACCTTGTGTGTGTGTGTGTGTGTGTGTGTGTGTGTGCGTGCGTGTGCACTCACAGGGGAGTCTTGTGGACTACCTACGCTCCCGAGGCAGAACAGTGCTGGGTGGAGAGTGCCTACTCAAATTCTCACTGTGAGTGTACAGCCTGTCTACTGCAGAGACCACCTTATCCATCTCAGAATGCATATCTACAGTAAACTGGAATTAGTGCCTTTATATAATATGAATCCTCCTTTGTGTGTGTGTGTGCGTGCGTGTGTGTGTGTGTGTTGTAGTGACGTGTGTGAAGCAATGGAGTACCTGGAGGCCAATAACTTTGTGCACAGAGACCTGGCAGCCAGGAACGTTCTGGTCTCAGAAGACAACATCGCCAAGGTGAGCGACTTCGGCCTGACCAAGGAGGCGTCATCCACGCAGGACACTGCTAAGCTCCCCGTCAAGTGGACATCTCCCGAAGCCCTCAGAGAGAAGGTGCGACCCGCCGTCCCACTCGGGACACACCTGTGTCTCTGTCTGTCCTTTTCCGCTGGCCTGTCTGCGAAGTACCGGTAGTTCTATAATAGATGATTGGTTAGTTTTCTCTCATGAGCATATCTGTTCATCTCTCCATCTCTAACAGCTTGTCTCCCTCATGTCTACTCCATACGTTTTGGCTTGATAGTTGTGTGCGTGCGTGTGTGTCGTTTTTAAGATGTCGGTTTGTCTGTCAGTCTGTCTCACTTTCAGTCGTACATGTACCCGTTCTGTGCATATGTTTCTCTCCTCAGTCTCTCTCTCTCTCTCTCTCTCTCTCTCTCTCTCTCTCTCTCTCTCTCCTCAGTACGGTTTTTGTTATGTCCGTCATATGTGCTTCCCCCTCCCTAATCACCCCATGTGTTTGTCTAGTCTAACTGATGCTTGCTGACTGCCCAGTAGGGTCCATTGAAGTATACATTTCATAATGAATGGTGCAGTCAGGAGTGGAAATGATTAAGTTCCTTGCCTGTAACTCCAGGTCGTTGACCTTTCCTGTGACTATGCCTGTATGCTGATCGGAAGTGGGACTTTTCCTATTTGCTCGTTGCCATTCCAGATCATTTGTTGACACTCAGAAATGCAGCTGAAATCCTGAGCCTCGTCGTCAGTGTCTCAGTGTGTAGCAGAGTAATCTGTTTGGCATAGTGTGTAGCAGCGTAATCTGTGTGGCATAGTGTGTAGCAGAGTAATCTGTGTGGCATTGTGGCGTGTTGTGTTTATATACTGTATTGGAGAATGGAACATTGTGTGGCACAGCACGTCAGTGTGTTAGGCCTAAATCAGAGTAAGGCATCTTACAGCATGCTGAAATGTCAGTGTGTTAGCGCGTGGGAAAATCCATGTGTTGTTACAGTAGTGCCTTACCATTGACCGAAACATTTGATTTGAAATGGATCAGATATGAGAAGGTACAAAGTTTGAAAGGGCTTAGGCCAGGGATATACTCACTTTTAACAGTGCAGAGTCGGCACGCATATCCTGCATCCGTTTGTTGCATCCGTTGTGCACGTCCTCAAATATTAATGTGACGCATCCGCGAGATGAAGTATTCACATGACGGTTTGGCGCAGTACGTGACGTACATGACACTGTAGTTTGAGTCCTCCAGTAACACAGGTAGTTTTCACAGCAAGGTTTTGTTCACAATGCAGTAGTATCAGCGAACATGAGTGAACGCTTGGTTAAAAAAACCCAAGTATAATCCCAGCCTTAGAGTTGTCTGTATCATGACTGTCTGCCAATGCTGGGTCGTTTATACTAATAAAACGTACTGATAACGTCATAAGTAGTATGTTATGTGTTATCCCAGCCAGCATGAGTTTAGTTTAGTTTAGTTTAGTGTGTGTGTGTGGTTAGCCTCACCTGGATCTTGACTGTGACTGAATGGGCTTACTGACGGACTGTGTTTTGTCTCTGTTCCATCAGAGGTTTTCCACTAAGTCGGACGTGTGGAGCTACGGCATCCTGCTTTGGGAGATCTACTCTTTTGGCCGTGTGCCTTACCCCAGAATTGTAAGTAGTTCCCATTGCAATGAATATGCACACTCTACCTAGCTGCTTCATTGTATCATTTATAAATGTATTTTTGTGCCAAATCGTGTGTGTGTGTGGGGGGGTGGGAGTTTTTTTTTTTTAATGTCCACAAGAGGGCAGCCTAGTCATTGTGGTTAGTGATGCTTGGATGGTGCGTCTGATTGACTTCATTGCCTCTTCTCTTCTACCCCTACACACCTCTTCTCTTCTTTTGATCGCTGTGTCTCTCTTCTCCTTTCACCTCAACCTCTCTTTCTCAACTTGTCTCCTTCCATCAACTCTTCCCGTTATTTCTTCCATGCTCTCTCTCTTTTTGTACCCCCTATCTGCTCCCCTCTTCTCCACACACACACACACACACACACTCACTCTCTCTCTCTCTCTCTCTCTCTCTCTCTCTCTCTCTCTCTCTCTCTCTCTCTCTCTCTCTCTCTCTCTCTCTCTCTCTCTCTCTCTCTCTCCTTTCTGTGTGCAGCCATTAAAGGAGGTGGTTCCGCGGGTAGAGAAGGGCTATAAGATGGACTGCCCCGACGGCTGTCCGCCAGTGGTGTACGACCTGATGAAGCAGTGCTGGACTCTGGACTCGGTGGTGCGGCCCTCCTTCCGCATGCTACGCGAGAAGCTGCAGCACATCAAGTCCAAGGAGCTCTACCTGTGAGCCAACCAGAGAGAGAGAGAGAGAGGCGGAGAAATGAAGGAAAGAGAGAGAGGGCGGGAGCGAGCAATGAAGAGGGAGCACTGAACCTGGAGAGAGGGAGGAGAAGAAAGAGAACCAAGAAAGGAGGAGAGCGGAGCTGGGACTTGCCTTCCTCACTCGCTCAAACCATGGACCACAACCTAAAACCCGCACTCGTTTTGATTTCGTTTGTTTTTGTTTTGCTTTCCTTTTGTTTTGTTTTTTTGAAAATGTGTCTTTTATTCTGGACGGTCTAGCTCTCCTCCATAATGAGAAAGGAACACCCCACTCTCTGTTCCTTGTTTGTGTGCGTGAGTGTGTGTTGAGTGTGTGCGTGCATGCATTCATGCATTCAAGCGTGTGCGTTGTGCGTTGCTTAAACCAGACTGCCCTCTCCACATATATTTTTTCCCCTCTCTCTCTCCCTCTCCTCTGTCTCCTGTCTCTCTCCATCTCTGTCTATTTGATCTCTCTTTTTACAGCCTTTCGTTGTCTCTCCTGCTTCTCTCACTGCGGACGTGACAGTGATGGGAGTGAGGCTGGCCTTTTTCCCACACACCTGTCAGGTGCTTCATCCCTCTCTCCCACTCTCTTTTTCCCTCGCTCCTCTCCTCTCATCCCATCTTCCTCTAAGGGCATTCCCTTACTACCCCCCCTTGCCACCCCCCCCCCCCCTCTATTGTGTGGCGCTGGTTCCAGCTGCATGCTTCCTCCTCTTTGTTGTGTATGTGTGTGTGTGTGATCAGGGGAGGGCTTCACTCTGTGCCAAAGTGCCTCCAGATTACAGAGCTCCAGCCTCCATCTCCCTGACCATCAACCTTGACCCTGTGACCTTCAACCTTGACCCCCACCCCAATTCCCAACCCCGCCCTCCACGTCACACAGACTGTTCTGTATTTGTTTTTTTATTTGTTTTTTTATTAATCTGTTTGTTTGTTGTACTGATTTTATCTTTTTTTACTCTTCTCGTTAATTGTCTGTTTTTGTTTTGTTTTGTTTTTTTGCTTAGTGCCGTTGACTCACCTGATTGGTACTGAACATGTCATGTCTGTCTATCTCTGCAGACCGGAAAATAACTCTCTCACACACACACACACACTTGGTGCAGAATCACACTCCTACATCTACACCAGTGTTAAACACAACTGTTAACTGACTTGTACAATATTCACACACAATAGAGACATTAAATGACACACACAAACATGCACGCACGTACACACAAGTACACACAGACATTGCAACACATCTTACACCAGACTTTGTCTCTCTGTGGCGACATGATGCACAGTACCCATCAGGAGGGTGGGGAGGCAGCCCTGAGGAACGGTTTAAAAACTTCATCTGTACGTGGGTTTGTTTTATATTAAAATATATTTAAAGGATTAAAAAAACATAATGGAGTGGAGGAAAGAAAGGAAGAAGACAAAAGAAAGCATCTGCACTGAGAAGCGACTCAAGATCCTGAAATGAAGGAGGAGCAGGAAAAGTGTGTGTGTGGGTGTGTGTGTGTGTGTGTGTGTGTGGGTGGGTGGGTGTGTGTGTGTGTGTGTGCAAAAACCCTCGCCAGGCAAGAGCTGCATGCTGGCTGTGTGAGGCCTTGGTTTAAAACTGTCAGTGCTTTCTGTGTCTCATCCGTTTATTATGCTGCCATGGTTACCAATAAATCATTCCATCTGATCCTGTGTGAACGCTGACACAAATCCACAGGGACCGCGGGTGGGTATGCTGCAATGGGGGAAACAGTGGGGAGGCGAAGAGATGCTTAGAGATGGATGGATGGATGGATGTTTAATAAAATCCAGAGGGGAGGTGTTTAGGGAATATATCATGGGATTCATACAGTGGCCTTGCCCAGTGTAATTTTTCAAGCTTTAATGGATGCCATATATTCTGTTGCTCCTTTCAGACAGAGTGTGTATGCGTCAGACAGAGTGTGTATGCGTGTGCGTGCACAATACTTTATGCATGTCTGGCAATGTGGATGAAGCAATTCCACATCCATAATAGGTTTTTACATCAACATTACAACATTAAAGCAAACACACCTACTGAACATCATTCAGTCTACACACCACTTCCCTATGAAGCACACCTCTTCTGTCTGCATATTTTGTGGTCATACTGGTTATTCAGTCAACAGTATTTCATATATCAACCAACAAAGTAGCAGTATTGCACACTGAGACATAAGATAGTCAAATGTAGGTCATGTAACACTAACCACTAATATACAAATAAGCTTACTATCAATTAAACTTCAAAAGATTAAACCATTCAGTAAGGGGTAATGTTGTAGCAGTTGAGATCTATGTGTGCATTATTTCAAGTATGTTTGGTGATGTGTTCTTTGTTGACCGTGGCCTTTAACCCCAGCCGTGACCTTCAGAAAATCCACCTCCCGCGATTTGACATGGACGTGTATGGCGTCATGAGTAGAACGTTTTCTGTCCCAGTTTCTGTAGACCGACACGCTTCCTCACCAGAGCCCTGCTTGTAGCTGATACACAGCACCCTCTGACTCGTCGGCATTTTATTCCCATCGCTCAGCGCTTTCCGCAGACGCGCACCTTCATCCAAAGGCAGTCGCTGCTCATTACCTGCTCTTCCTCCTCATCCTCGTGCACACCTGTGCCTGGAGAGGCACTCAGACGCTCTCATTCCGTCAGCCGTCAACTCCTGCCATTGATCCCCACTCAACCGCGGTTCATTCTGCCTGCGTATAGAGCTGACGTGATGGAGGGAGCAGCATGTGGTGAATAGACTGCAAATAGCACTACTCCCCCCCTTCTCCTCTCTTTCCCTCATTCTCTCCCTCTCTTTCTTTCACTCGCTCCATCAGTTTTGTCTGCCTTTCCTCACTTTGGGGCATAGTTGTGTCATTTAGAGTGCACTCCATCCCACACTTGCGCTTCCTCTTGATAAGTTCTCTGTCTGCAATGTTAAGGAGGAGAAGCTTCTGTCTCTTTCTTCCCCCATATGTTGAATTGGTTAAGCCTATCCCTCCATCCCTCCATCCATCTGTCTCTTTCTATATCTCACTCCCTCCCCTTCTCCCCTCTAGACAGACACAGGTGTGATGTTCTCACTCAGATTTAGCCAAGGTGTTAAAAACAGCTTTGTGATTGCTTGATTATTAGAGCTGAGCTTAATGAGTGAAATCTTGTTTGGGGTTTTTTTCCTCGCCTTTTTTTCTCTTCCGTCTGTCATCCTATATTTCGGCTCAGTGTGCTGTGCGTTCCTGCATGGGTGTGCCAAAGGATGCCAGCCGTGTCCTCCCAATTCTGATCCAGCATGTAATTTACCAATCCTCCTCGCAATCGTTAGTTTCGCCTTTTAGGTCGTCTTTTCTCTCTGCTGTTCTGGCAAATGGTTGCTGATTATTTGAGCCCAACAGCCAATAAAATTACACCCCATCTTTCCATGGACCTTAAACTAAATGTTCATTGACTGGAATTTGTTGTGGCCACTGTCTTCGGTTCCCATTTACAGAGCCTGGATTGTATTTGAACACTAAAGTTTTTGCACACACTGGGCAGCTAGAAGGGCAATACTCACTGAATCTGACAAACACTATTTGGGATTAGAATCCTCCGATCTTTCTTTATTATGGCAAAACCAAGAGTGTCGCATGGCAGGACTGTTTACATTGGCAGTTACTAGGCAGACATGAATCACATCACATAAAACCTGACATGGGGACTAAGACTGTTTGCTCTCATGCTCTTCTATCCTTTTTCTCTATTCATTACTTGAAATCCCTTATTTAGCCATTGCAAATTTACTCTTTTATACGAACAATCTCCTTTCCTGTCCTCTTGCTAATGCCTTGTGTGTGCTATTCACCTCATTTTTCTGTCATCGCCCTCCTCTCATTCTTTCACTATTACCTATGACCACCATAGTCACACTTCTTGGCTCCCCTCTTCCGGTATGTGGTCAT
Source organism: Alosa sapidissima (assembly GCF_018492685.1). NCBI lineage: Eukaryota > Metazoa > Chordata > Actinopteri > Clupeiformes > Clupeidae > Alosa > Alosa sapidissima. The sequence goes on along the minus strand of NC_055970.1, from coordinate 20,891,923 downwards.
GTGGGTTACACCCCAGAGGCTGCCTCACAACTGCTGGCCCCCTTCACCGGTGTGGTTACTTTGGTTAGACACAGCACACGTTCACCACATCCCCCCTCTTTCTTGCTCTCGCTTTAATTTTTTAGCTCTCTTTCTTTCACCTTTCTTTTTCTTGTCTGTTGGTCTGTTGCGCCCCCCTTCACCTCTGTGGACATGCAGTGCAACTACAGCCCCACTGCTGTTGTTGCTATGGTGGTCACTCTTGGGGTCTGGCTGCCTTGGACTGGAGACTACAGATTGAGAGAGAAACAGGAAGAGGTGAGGGAAGAGGATGAGGGGCGGAGAGGTGGAAAGAGATGGAGGGATAGAGAGAATAGAAGAAGGGAGAAAGAGCATGGCGGTGGAGCTGGCCCCAAAGCACTCTGGGTTCTTCGCTCGGTCAGAGAGGCCGCTTTCCTGTTTGCCTCATTTAGCTTAGGCCCTTTGTCTCTTCCTTTCCATCTCAAAGACAAGCTTTTTGTCATCCCTCTCTCTCTCTCTCTTTCTTTCCCCTCAGTCTTTCCATCCCCCTCTCCTGTTGCTGTGCACACACCAACAGTTGTCCGCGATGCTGCTCCACATTGCTATTCATGAGCATGTAAATTTCCCCGCTGTTGAGCCTGTGACAATGGTGCCATTATGTAATCGCAGAAAAGCGTCAGGGCCAATCAGGACGCAGAGTTGGGATGCCCAGCAAAGTCCGACACACACACATCTCTTACATCGTCACCCTCACGCTCGCCCCAAGCTCACACACAGATTCCTCACGCTTAGGTGCTTTCAGTCTGAACTCTGTAGAGGGGAGAGGCTGCGCTGAGACCAAGCGGCCAGCAGATGGCGCTACGTTGTGCCGAAGTTGATGCGCCCCCCCTTGCCCCGCACGGCCATGACATTTCCGTGCCCCCGAGGAGCAAAGTGCAGCAGAGTGCATCCACTCACCACCGCCATGTTGTGGCCATCAAGTTCAAGTTCAATTTATTTCTTTGTCCCAAATGGGAAATTTGATTGCAGACAGGATCACATACCACACGACAAGACACAACACAATACAATACAGACAGATATGCACAAAATTATAATTTAGTTGTGATAAATAGGTCTGACAATGCCTAAAAAGTCAGTAAAACCAAGATAAAAACTTCATTAAATAAACTAAACTAAATGGACAAATCTATCTTTTCCTGTTTGAGATCAGATTGCTTGCTCATGCTTTCAACTGCCCTATCCCCCCCCCCTCCCTCTCTCTCTCACACACACACACACACCATCTCTCTCACACATACATATACATATAATCATGCACAGACATGCTCATATTCCCATATTCTCTAACAGGGAGCAAGCTGCCTTAAGCAAATGAGGAGAGTTCAGCTTTTTTTTCTTCTTTTCAAACATATCTGTCACTCATGCTTACTACAGAGGGCCGTAATCCTGACAGCTACCTCCGTCCACACACACACACACACAGTGCTTGAACCCACAGGAAGACTCCTATCCTAATCAGCTTGTCATATCATGAGTGTGTGGGGAGCTCAGTAAGCTGGCTAGTCTGGCTGTAGACATCTTATCCCTTCCTCCATAAGATTATGATGATTATGATTAAACTAGCTGCCTAATAAAGACTAATCTTCACTGTGTTTATGCAGACATCCACAGACTGCACCACAGAACACACTCCATCACACCAGTGGCCCCTGGTGACTCCAGGGTTAATACTACATGCATATTAATCCGTTTTTAAACGCCAGCCAAATAAGGGCAATGGCTAATTTACAAGTGTCATACATAGATATAGGATTACATATATGGTTATGTCATCTGGTCGTGGACGCCGTTTCAGTCGGTTGCGTAATAGGCTGTAGCTGTGTGATTGTGCGGAGTGTGGCGTTAGATTTCCTCCGCTGGTTGTTACACCACTGGGGACGGTAACGGGATTAGTGTGTGGGCCGCTAACTCGTTTACGGAACGCCTAATGGAACAAGGGCGTGAGGAGGACTGAGGAGCTTCCTGACCCAGCTTCCCTTGTGCGTCTGCAACAGAGTCACACACCTTTGATGGCCACATGGCTCGTCCTGTATGTCTGTCTATCTGTCTTTCTGTCTGTCCATCTATCTATCTGTGTTTCTGTCTCTATCCCTGTTTTTCCTGTCTTTCTATCTATTTCTTTTTCTATCTGTTTTCTCTTTTGATCTACCTGTTTTTCTGTCTGTCTCGATCTTTTTTTCTCACGTTCTGTTATCACTTAACTGATCCCTCTTTCATGCTCGTTCACTCACTCTTTTACCCCTTCTCTCCCTTTTCTCTCCCTGCCTTTCTCTCTTCCCCCCATCTTTCTCATGTGATCCTCTCTGCCGTATAATGTTCTCTCTCCCTGCCTCCTCCTTTCTCTCTCTCACTCTTTCTTTTTTCTTTCTTTCTTTCACGCTGCTCTGAAGGTCCTGTCACCTCACCGAGCAGCCCTAAAAATAATGCTGCTTCAGCCGATGTCTCCGCTGCAATTAGTTGCTATTTGGAGCCATGCGTGCAGACAGGAAAATTTGCATCTGCGATATGGGTGTCTGTTGTGTGTGTCTCTGTGAATGGCACTGATTGTGTGTGTGTGTGTGTGTGTGTGTATGTGTGTGTGTGTGTCTACCCTGCACCTGTGCCCAACAGCTTAGGTTTGAACAATGAGGCCGGTGTAGCATCAGTGCATTATCCTAGGTGCCCAACGCCATTACTGGAAGTGAGCCAATTGCTGCCACATTTGGAACCCACAGCAGTTCCATTTTCAAAGCACAGTTAGCCGTTTCAAAAGCCATGTGTGTGTGAAAATGATTTCAAGGTTTTTCTTGATCAAATAATTTGTGCTTTTATTACAAGCCAGTGCATACACTAGACATGTTACACATTACATATACATTTATGTAACCTAATTCTGTCCTCCACATTCCTGTTGTCAAAGCATTTAGCTGTGTGTGTGTACTTGTATTTGTGTTTGTGTGTGTGTGTGTGTGTGCATGAGCACATGTTTGTGTGTGTGTGTGTGTGTGTGTGTGTGTGTGTCTGTGCCTGTGTTCTGTCATATCTCACTTCATCCTGATTTTGACTCTACAGTAGATCCAGCAGTTATCTATCTCCATTCATCACACACACACACACAAATACACACACACACAGCTAGCCCTGACCTTGTAGATGAAGCCTGTCACCCCCTAAGGCACTCTCTGATGACAAACACACAGTACAAACACAAACACACACACACACACACACGTCACCAGGCCAATCTGTCTGTGTCATCATCCAACATCATGGAGTGGACATGCACACCCCTCAGAGGAGCATGGTCAGCACCAAAAATAAAAAACAGTTCCAAGAAGAATGAGGTGCCTAAAAAAATGAATAATGAAGGAGTGACAGAGAGAAGTGGATGTGGAGGAGAGGCCAGAAGTGCAGACCACATGTGGGTGGCCTGATTATGCCCCAAGACTCCTGGTGAGAGATTATCTCCGCGCTCTGTGGAATCAGCTTGCGACTCCCATGTCATTTCTGCCGCGCAGCAGGACTACAGATGGCCAATTTGCGGCCGGTGAGCTCAGGAGCAGAGCTGCTTGTGTTGTGTGTGTGTGTGTGTGTGTGTGTGTCAACGTCAGCATAACGCAGATGACAAATCTACGGAGTGAGACCAGCATGATGTTTTTTTAGCTCCTCCTTAAATAAACCAATACAGACCCTTGTTTGAGTTTGTGTATGTGAGTGTGTGTAGTGTACCTTTAGAATTAGGAAGTGTGTGTGAGTGTGGTAGGGCAGGGTGGGCTGGGGTGTAGTGTGATAGTGCTCTATTTCTCTTGACTTTGTAAAACATCAAGGTTTCGGCGAGTCAGAGAGAACATGTTTTCTGCGTCAGTTGTCAGCTTGCATTTGCATTGCGTCCCTGACATTTCACCCACCCAAAGCCACCCATCCACCCCCAGCCCTGCCCCCTACAAGCTCCCCGTCCCCCCGCACACCCCTCCTGCCCCCCACTCCGGCCTGCGCCCACTGCCACCCTGAGGGGGGCATTGTGCCAGCGCGCATCTCTGTGCTGTGTGTGAGTGGGCCCTGGGCCCTTCCAACACACACACACTCACACACACACTACCACCCTTTATTCTGTCCACCACCCACCCCTCCCTTCCACCACTCTTAACCTGGCTAATGAAGCCTACGGCACTATGGAGCACGTGACCTCACGTGTAACATAGATACACACACACAGAGGCACACACACACACAGAGACACACACACACACAAACACACACACAAACATGAAGGTCAGTGTTATACCTCACTCTGAATGCCATCTGTGAAGCATTTTAACATAATTGTATTAAAATAGCACAGTGTAGTTATTAGTTCCCCCAACACACACACACACACACATACACACACACAGTCAGATGCAGACGGCTGAACAGACCCGCTGGATGCACAGCAGATTTTTGGGTCATGCCTAGACTTACATGAGGTGGATGTTACTGGATGGTATTGGATGTTGGTCTAGAATCTAGATTATTAAAAATATGAATTTGAGCCATCTCATAATGCAATTGCCTCACCTAGATATATTTCACACAACTCTCCCTCACTTTCATCTCCTTGTCTTTCACTTTTATCTTCTCTCCTCGGTCATCCCTCTACCTCTCTCTCTCTCTCTCTCTCTCTCTCTCTTTCTCTCTCTCTCTCTCTCTCTCTCTCTCTCTCTGATGGCCCTGCAGCATGAGGTTTCTCTGTGTGTCCACTTCCCCACAAGCGTCTTTTGTCTCCTATTTTTATCTCTTGAAGTCCTTGTTTGGGTGGGTTGGAGTGGGGTGGGGGTCTTTGATTGGACAGCACATACATAGGGATGGTGCAGCAGGAGCAATGCTGGTGTGCGTTGTTATTATTTTAAACATATCATAGTATTTATATATCACAGCCCGCTGTCTGTCCATATGGTTAAGAAGTTATATTTGATGCAAATGGTTAACATTACTGACAGGTCACTGCATGAGAGAATGACATGTCTATGAGTTGTCATATAAAATATTATTATTCTAAATACACTTAGAAAGTGACTTTTTAAGATGTGTGGATTTGAAGCTGTAATGTCTCATTATTAATCCCATTCGTTTTTGAGAGAGGAAGATGCTGCCGAGTATCTCAGCTTGCACGCAGAGCTTTTGTCTGCTGTTACTGTGTCGCACACGCCCCCCACACACAAAATCATCTGCATCATAAGTGAGTCTGCAGTATAAGCACATATAGTTTTGAGACTGACACACACACACACACACATTGTGTTCAACAGTGTTTGTGCAACCGCTTTCTATGAGTCACTATATGTATCTGGCGCACAGGCACACACACATGAACATGCCTGTAGTCAGTCTCCTGGGCACCACAATGGTGGAAGAAACACATAATCTTATGTAGCCAACACACACACACACACACACACACATACACACACACCCTGTTGGTGTGTGTTGGGGCCGGGTCAGGCTGGGTGGCTGGGCTCCTGATGAGGATACAGACTGAGCACTGGCCCTCACAGACACATCAGGACTGACAAACGCACCGGGGAGCGAGTATACGCCAGGGCTGAGGGCCAGCCACAGGATAGAGAACACACACACACACACATACATACACACACTCACTCACACACACTGACACACAGACACACTCACACAGACACACTCATACACACTCACTCACTCACTCACACCCGTGCAGCGGCACACAGAGAATGGGACTTTGAATGCTAACGGTGTCCTCTACGTGGAGATAGATCATGCACAACTTGTTTTACGATACACAGATGAAAAACATACACAGATGCAAAGGCAGACATGCATGTCAACATCCCCTCATTCCCTCACTCTATCACTCTCTCTGAAGCACTGACACACACACACACACACACACACACACACACACACACACACACACATGCATGTGCACAGGTGTCCACTCTCTCTCTCTCTCTCACACACACACACACACACACACATGCATGTGCACAGGTGTCCACTCTCACACACACACACACACACACACACACACACACACATGCTCACAGATGATACATTTGTGTTTGTGCCTGCATCAGTGTATTTGTGTACAATGCAACACATTTTTTGTGTGTGTGAGGGTGTGTGTGTGTGTGTGTGTGTGTGTGTGTGTGTGTGTGTGTGTGTGTGTGTGTGTGTGTGTGTGTGTGTGAATGTACGTGTGTGTGCACTCATCCAAACACATGTTTATATTTTGGTTAGACTCTCTCAGTGTATATGCGTGCATGCATTAGGGTTTTCATGAGTGAGTGAGTAAGTGAGTGAATGAGTGAGTGTGTGTATGTGTGGGGGTGGGTGTGTGTATGTCTGTGTCTGTCTGTCTGTCTGTCTGCACACACTGTGTCCACTGTCATTGGGCAGAGAGAGGGGGGAGGGCCAGTGATGTAACCGCCTGCCTGCCTGCCTGCCCGCCTGCCTGCCGTACAGTGCGCTGGGATGACCCGGGGGCTCTGGGAGTGCATTCACATTCATTAGGGTGATGCGGCGTGGCAACTCACATGCAAAGACACATACATGAGCGCACAGCCCTGGAAAAGCAAGCTGTTCTGCAGAGCCAACATGAGGGAGAGCGCTTTCTGCTCTCCTATTTATAACATCATGAGTGGCTGATTAGAGAGAGAGAGAGAGGAGCGATGGAAATTGTTGAGCATGAGTGTGTGTAACATGTTTGAGAGAAATATTATATATAAGCTGTGTGTGTGAAAGAGAGAAATAATTTCTGTAAAAGTCATCTAAAGGGTGTCTTTTTTTTGTTCGCTATATGAATCAGTGAACAAGTCTGTGTGTGTGTGTAACATCACGTGTGATATTCCTCCCACTCCAGCTCTGTCTTTGTCGCTCTCTCTCTCTCTTTCTCTTTCTCTGTATCTCTCTCTCTTTCTCTCTCCTCCTCCTCATCATCATCAACCCCATCTCTGATCCTTGCTCCCTCTCTCCTCGTCCCCCTGAGCTAAGCTGAAGATTGAAGCGGGTCAGTCTACGGTTTCCCCCTGGGCTAGAAGCCTCCATCAAGCACCGTGAGCTTCATCAGTGTCCCCATCAGTGCAGCTGGATCAAAAAGCACGGCCAGCCATCACTTTTCTCCCAGCACTGTCCGGCTGGACTGCTGCAGATATATCTGGAACTGGAGCTGGACATACAAAGATGCACCTGCTATGAGACAAAGAGCAGATTAAATAAATTAAATACAAGATGTAGCTATCACACTGATTTGAAGATTGTGTGTGCGTGTGCGTCGATGTGTGTGTGTGTGTGTGTGTGCATGGTTCACACTTTAAACCTATAAATAACAAGGCAATAGGATGTTTGTAATACCTGTGTGATGGAATTGGGGTGCGTGCGTGCGTGCGTGCGTGCGTGCGTGCGTGCGTGCGTGCGTGTGTCTGTCTGAACTACATGGATCACGTGACAAAGATGACCTCACATAGACTGGGTCTGCAGAGGAGATTACTCACTATTGAACAATACTCCAGGGAGTCTTCTCAACCTGCCTGCATTCCCTTTCTCTATTTGTCTCTTCCCACACACACACACACACACACACACACACACACACACACACACACACACACACACACACACACACACACATCCTCTAGCCCCTCTGTCTGTTTAATTCCATCTTTCTAATCCATCTCTTGCCCATTCCCCCTTCCACTCCTGCATTTTCTGTCTGGTGTTTATCTGTAGGCTGCTTCTCACATGCATGTGTTCATGTACACATCTCCTGCCACCCCCCCCACCCCCCACACACCCCACCACCCCCCTCCCCTCATTAACACCTACTGTTTTATGCATATTCTTTCTCTTCTCTGACTATTCCCCTCTCCTCCTCCATCTGGTCTTTCCACAAGCCTCACGTTTTTCTTTTCTTTATCATGCACAGTTCCACACTCTCTCTATCATTCGCTTCATGTGTCTCTTTCTTTCTGTTCATCTCCGGCATCCGGTCTCCTCTCTGTGGGGAGAGACATTTTTCCAAGCACCAGACGGCCTGTTTAAGGGTGAGAAGTTCCTGACGTTGGTTTCATCCATTCTCGTGCTGATACACTGCGCCTTCACTGACCGTCCTCTCAGTCCAGTTCTGGTTCATTCTGG
>NC_055970.1:20766230-20876230 GCF_018492685.1 Alosa sapidissima | reverse complement strand
ATTGCATAGAGCACATAGGGAGGGGGCAGTACATAAATGGAGGGGTAACTTGTTCCATAGACTGGAGGCTACAGCACATACATATAGAGTAGCCTTGGTGTGTTTTTCAGCCACCTGTACCACACGGTTATCATTCAATCACTTGTGTCATTGAGTGTGTGTGTGTGTGTGTGTGTGTGTGTGTGTGCGCGCTGCTCTTATAGCCATCCTATCAATGGTCACAGAGCAAGAGTGAGTCCTGTTTGGAGAGCAATCCTGAATATGGGCTGCCTAATTTGTAAAGCAATTTCATGACATTCTTCCTTAATCCCTTCATTGCCATTGTCAGGGTTCAAATATATGTCCATTTCTTGCCGTAATTTACTAAAATACGTGACATGACGAGATGTGTAGCCGAAGCTGTCCACATACTCTAACAACTGTCCATAGCAATTAAGAGAAAAGTGGATACATGGAAGAAAATATAACTGCTACACACATTCCAACATGTCACGTGTGTTTCTCGCTTCTTGAGACAGACAGGCAACTATGTGAGGCAGAGGCGAGTTGCTCTCAGACGGCGAATCACAGTTAACCATGTGTGCCAAGCGCATCATACAAAAGAGCGCGTAATCCAGACACAGATTGGATTGGGCAATACGAGAGGGGGGATTGGGGTGAGGAAAACCAGGATTGGTTCGAATAGGCAGTCAAACTTGTTGACTCTTGAGTCCTCGGCTGCTCTTCATAGACTAACCTTGCCGCGGCGGAGGAGCTGTCCGCTGTCGTTAGTGCTGAAACGTTAATCGCTGCGATCCCACGGGGAGGACACATCTCAGGAAACTGTTTGGGGGTGACTTTATCTCCATCGTACGAATGAGTGTGATCGTCCACTGACCAGATCTGAAGTGCCTTTTGTTGGATTTACTCCGCGTTCCGCTGGACATCTCCAAAGCGACCTTTGCCACAACTCCTGTGTGAGGGGAAGGGTTTCACTGGCGCATAAAGGACTCCGTGAAACGCACGATGGCTTTTCTAGTGAAACAAATGGTGGGGGGTAAACTGAAAGACCTCAAAGGAGACCTGGGAGTGGACAAACCCGAAGGAGAGAAGTCAGAGGCGGCCGCCAAAGGAATGACCGAAGAGGAGTTCGAACAGTATCAGCAGCAGTTGCAGGAGGAAAAGTAAGCGTAAGGTTTGATAATACGGGTTGGACATGAGTTTCATTCACTTGCCTGATTTCGATAGTGATCATGATAGGCTGCCGTAAAAAAAATGAGAGTTGATAGGAGAGGAATGAGATGTTGGAGCGTAGTGCTCGAGTAGTCCCCCCCCCGTGCGCCACGCGCCGATTTGCGCGACAGCGCGATCCACTACTCTCTCTTGCACGCACAGCTGCTTCCCCTGCTCGAGGAGATTGCGCTCGCGATTGAGGCATGGTATTGCGCTCCATTTCCCCCGTTTCTTGGATTTCTCCTTCTAATTAAGGAACAGGAAATCATTTAATTCATTAGCAAAGCGCAGGTGCAGCAAGGTGTAACCAGAGATGATAATGAATGTCGTTAGACGGCCATATTTTACACGAAGGAGTGTGATAAATCAGGCCGGATTGTCTCATGCAATCATGTTTTTGTGTTGTAAATGAGTTCAGGATTATTTAAATACATGCCAATTGATGTAGCCAAAATGATCTATCCCGCTTTCGTGAGCACTATGCAATATGATTTTTCGATTATAGTTTCTTACTCAATTTTATGTAAATGTTTTTAAATTAGTTAATCCATATATTTGTATATAGAGAAGAATTGAAAAAGAAATTAAGTGATTTTTGTTATGTGATGTTTAGTTTATGGTTAGGCTTTGAAGGTGTCAGGGTATAAGTAACAGCTGTGCTTTCTGGGCAGAGAGCACCCCAAACAGAAAAATGCAGATGCCTGGCTGGCCTCCCATTCCTTTGCACTGCATGTCTTTAGTTTGATGTGCCCTTGTGAACTGTCTGCTTCTCTCAGAGAGGTTATAAATTATCATGTGAATGTAACTTTGATGTAAATCAAGTTTATCATTTGATGTGGCATAAGTAACCCACCGTATGATGTAACCTACATGAAGTCACGGGTTGTGGCGCTGTAATTATAAACATTTCAATGTGGTTTGTGTACTTTGTCCAGTCTGCATTCTAATCAAATTAATTGTCATCGTGGATACAGGAGTAGAGGTATTGTCATACATCTGGCATCGTCATTCAAAGAAATCAAGCGCAGATAGGCTGATGACGAGATTGTTGACTGAGCTCTCCATATTGGTGGCATCAGCGCATCATCGTGGTGTATGGTATGACATGCCCACACATGTGACATTTTCAAGCACAGTTGGCACTTCAGCTAGTGTAGTTATAACCCGAGGTGTAGCTCTCACACACAACCCCTCAGTACACGCAACCTTTGTGCGCAATGCCAACAGCTCTTAGCGCCAAATCAGCACCTTTCGTCTTATTAGCGAGTCCAGAGGTCACAAGTTAGCAAGACATCACTGCACCAAGGTGATGCGACATGACTGGCTAACAACAGGTCCTTCCCCGCGTGCAACATCACCCCTGGCCTTGCTTATGCAACACGAAGAGGTCAAATTCCGCACACAAGCAATGATTTCTTTAAACAATTATATTATCTAAATCTATGTCTCTGGTGTCATTGACCTCTCCCAAATGTCCAAAGTTTAAATACATTTAAAGGCTTTGTGCGTACGTGTCTTTCGAAAATCTACAATTTTGGGTTCCAACCAACATTTTGGCGTTCCCTCTGAAAAGAACAGGCCCCGGCTCTCTCAACTGTCGCCCATCCCAAGTCTGCCCCCTACCGGAGATTCCAAGAGACACTTCGGGCACGACGTCTAATTACAATTCTGTCATCTTCCTCAGATATTTACTGAGTATTTATAGAATCCTGACAGAAGGCCACAACCACACATGCCTAGACTGTAAATGCGGTCTGATTAAGACATCATGTTGCCCCTTTTGAAAACATTTGACCCTGCAATCCACACGGATGTCAGAACCAAATAATATTACATAAAATATGTAAATTCTGCTCGGAATGACGTTCATCACTACAAAAGTGCAGTGGTGTGTGTGTAGTATCTAAAGTATATGTGAAGACAGCACAGTGGATGGGGAGTGAGTTGGGGTTGGGATTGCCCTCTGCCCTTTGCTGCAGTAATCCATGAGCATCAGCGGGTCAGTCACTCTGAGTCAGTCAGTCTGTGTGAGTGAGTGTTGCTATGCGCCTCCCACCCCCACCCCCCAAAGGAGTGACATCTCTTTACAGGGAGCAGTGGACCGACAGCTAACCACATCTGAGGCTCAGCAGACAGAAAAGCCCCCCCTTCTCTCTCTTTCCCTGTAACTCTTCTTTCTTTCTCTTTCTGTCTTTTCCTCTCAGCCTCCCAGTCACACACTCACACATGCACAAACAAACAAATAAACACATAGGCTTCCTGCTGGCTTGGCCTGCAGAGTTCCCCCTCCTCTCTGTGCCTGTTGTTACAAGATGATGTGTGTTATTGTGTGTATGTGTGTGTGTGTGTGTGTGTGTGTGTGTGTGTGTGTATGTGTATGTGTGTGTGTGTGTGTGTGTGTGTGTGTGTGTGTGTGTGTGTATGAGGCTTGTTGTTGATAGGCTCTCGGGTGTGTTTGGGAAGCCATTGGGTATCTGGGCTTACACAGGGGCACTGCTCTTATCCTATTTAGGTCAGGCAATCCCACAGTTTTTTTTTATATAGCTGAAGGAATGTACAAACTGTTATCTGCTGTTGGGGTACTGCATATGGGTTCATTTAGAGGGCATTATGCGGGATTGTTTTACTACATTTCATTGATTAGGCACATAATCTAGAGACGTGTCACATATTTGCTTTCTGTTTATTTTGAAATTCAAATTCAAAGTAAAGTTTTGTTGTGCATAAGCACAAATAACAGTGTAACAGTAGCAAAGCTTTATAAGTGGATAAGATAGGATGCTTGTTCTGAAACATGCCATTTCTGACACAAAATTGAATTGAGTGACTTGTATACATAGTAGGCCGAAGTGACAAGCAATTACTTAAATACCATATAATTCTGAAGCATGACATGCCAAATTCCATAGATATGTGGGTGTTAAATCCAGCAGTTTAGATATGGAGGAGGAAGGATGGTTTAGGGATGTCTTTACAGCTTATTAGGTAATTATGACACATTTTCAATACTGCGTGTGTGCGTGCATGTGTGTGTTGTCACTGAAGTCTCTTTGGATTTATTTGTTTCCCAGGGAGGAGCGAGAGGCCGATGTTGCACAGAAGAAGGCCGAGCGAGCAACAGTGCGGACTCACTTTCGTGATAAGTACAGACTCCCAAAGGTGCCCCTACCATTCCTGATCATTTATGACTTTGCCATTTCAGTCATTACCTTGAAACCACTGAGAATAAGGAATGTTGACAGTAGTCATTGAGAAACACTGACAAATTGATACAAGACATTTTTATCTCATGAATAACAACTTGTATTATTTGTTTTCCATTCCGCTACTCCCCTACATTTTTGTGCTGTTTCAACTCTCTCTCTCTCTCTCTCTCTCTCTTTCTTTCTCCAACCCCTGCCCTGTCTCTCCCACTCTACCTTTCCATCCCTCCATCTCTCTCTTTCCTCTCCCTCCCTCCATCTCTTTTTCTGTCCATCAGAACGAGCTGGACGCAGAGCAGATCCAGGCGGCACGAGATGACGTGGAACTCCCCGAGGAGCTGGCCAAGATGATTGCCGAGGACAACCAGGAGGAAGCGCAGAAGTCCTCTGTCCTCGGGCAGCTGTCCAGCATTCAGAACGTGGACATGGATCACCTGAAGAACAAGGCCCAGGCCACATTAGAGGACCTCAAGAACAACGCTGAGAAGTGTGCTCTCATGTAATCACTCTTTTGCTTTCTCCCTCTGTCTCTCTCACTCTCTCTATCTGACTCTCTCCCTCTGACTTTCATTCTCTTGCAATAACTAGATTATCTCTATCTATCTATCTATCTATCTATCTATCTACCTATCTATCTATCTATCTATCTATCTATCTACCTATCTACCTATCTATCTATCTATCTATCTATCTATCTATCTACCTATCTATCTATCTATCTATCTATCCATCCATCTATCTATCTATTTGTCTACCAGAGGTACACTTTGCATAAATAGCTCTTATAGTAAAGTAAAATGCTACTGAGTTCTCCCTACACACACACACACACAGATTACACACACACATTTACACACACAGTCACAAACTTCCAGTCTCTAGCTGTGTATGTGCTGAGCACGAGACCATGTACTTTCCAATGATACATTCCTGGTGACAAAGGCTGTTACCTTTGTGTAACTGACACAGCCACTCTTCCAATTACTGCCAGTAGTTCAGACACACCTCAGCTAACTCTGTCCAGGGTGGTGTTTGCAAACAAAATGCCGCCTACATGTATTAAAAGTTGCTGTTGTACTAAAGGGTATTCATGTAAATCACTGTTTGCCTGCATCTTTGACCTTGGCCTTCATGTGTCCGTGTCTGTGTCCTTGGCTCCAGCTAACCCCCCCCCCCCCCCCAATAACCTCTGAACTTTCAACTTTGCCCTTTCAGCTGTTCCCCACCTATCTCCATGCAGTGAATTTCAGACATCCGGATAGCCCTGTAGAGCTCTCTGTCTCAGTGGTACAGTGTTGTGCTGGTGGTCTGGTGACTTTTAGCTGCTATTTTTGTTTTTTTGTTTGTTTGTTTTTCAAAATGTCACCCCTACTGGTTGAGAGTAATATTGTACTGTGACTCTGATACACACATGATCCATCCCTTGGAAACATGTCAGTATCTGCCTTCTTTCATCACTTTGTTCTAACTGTCTGCAAACTTCCCTCCATGAAGAAGCAGTCTGTGCTTTTGACACTAAGGGATAATCACTGGCCAAATGCATAATCTGCCAACAGGCCAACTGTAGCTGGTAGTTTCAGCCTCTTCATTGTAATTTGTGATACATTCCTGGGGCTTTTCCATAGCTTTACATGCTCCCAGTGTGGAAAATATATGTCTACTGCCCACTTATGCAGCAAAAATATTTTAATAAGACAGAGCAATAAGTTTGCAATATCAGTATCTTTCTATGGTTGCAGTTGTGTATAGACCACACACATTGATTCCTTTCTGCGCTGTAAGGACTTCATTTTGAAATGTAATATTCAGACCTCGTCCTTTTATGACTGTTGAAACTGTAATAAACTTGTTTTTGATGTATACATTAAGAGACGGGATGTTTCTCCTTTCCTGTATCTTGTAAAATCGTGGCCTTTGTTTGATGGAGATGTACACTTGCAGCGCTTACATTGATAACTCATATCCGTGGTTCCATTGTTGGACACCAGGTGGAGCCCACGCCTGTCCGTCGCACAGGACCGCCAGGTGAGAGCGTTTGTATTCCTGCGGTGCAGGTACTTCACATAACAAACTATATTAAGTGTGCTATTACATTGTTCTGAAATGCATTGTCTCCCTTTACCTAAAGTTTGTTATTGTATTCAGGTTGAGGTTGGTAGATCCACTTACCACTGGGCCTGCCGGTTTGTCTCATCAATGGACACTGCGCAGAAGAGTCAATAAGGGGTTGGGATTCCTTATAAGCTGCCCACTAACTATATGCTAAAACTTCCATGAGTTATTCAGTTTTGCTGTTATTTAGAACTATGACGAGGCAAACGTGTAGGTGCTAAAATTACTATATGTTTTACTGTCATTTGAACATCGCCCTGCCCGTTCCAACGACAGTTCTACTGAAGGCACTTTTGTAAATGCTTTAAATGCTTTTAGACACACAAAAGTCGTTTACCGACGTTTTGACCTAGCGGCACTGTGAAGTCGACCATCTGGCGCAGTGCAAACGTGGACAGGTTCTCCACGAGGCGGTCTGAAACTTTGTTTTGTAAAAGAGCCAAACGGCCCGGGAGTCGCTGTATGCTCCCTCTTTTCGCATCAGGTTCGTTTCCATTTCAATGGCAGGAAAGACGTGGCTATTGGTAGTTTTCGAGTGCGTTGTGAATGGACTAAGCTGTAAAATATATTGATGCTGAAACCTTTCTCTATTGACTGCCCACAGGGCGTGAACAATCTTCAGCACAGAAAGACACAAGGCCACTGCATGGCCAATCTAACACAAAAGAGGTGAAACGGGCTAGAAAATACCATTCTCTTCCATTCTCTCCTATCAACCAGAGATTTAAAACCTTCGCCTGAAGCGGGAAAGGGTGGTCATTATTTGGGACTTTGAGCGTACACTTAGCAGGGAAACGGATTTCAAACATAGGTTTTTCTCTTTGGGTTATCGTTAAAGAGAAGTGATTTGTTTTCCTGGGCTCCAAATTAGAGAGGTGGGTTGCAGATGTGAGCTTCTGTCAGTGGAATGTATGAATCTGCCGTCTGCCTCTCTCTCGAGCGCCTCCAAACTTATTTCATAATCAAATGTATGGAGCTACTTGAGGGGGACCACACGTCTCGCGAGTTTCATAAACGTTGTGCACATTTTATTTATCCTGAATTTTACGCGCGGATTGCCAAAAACCCAGTGTTGTCATGGAAATGAGTCCCACGGCTCACTCCTCAATAACGACCAATCCCAGGCGAGGGTTGTAAATTGAGAAAGGGGGGAAGGCAAACTTTCTTTTCTGCGGGTGGAGGAGGAGGGGTGTTGTGGAGAAATGCCTAACGAAGCGTGAAGCGTAACTGCAAGAGGGACAAAGACGCATAGCGGGAGAGTATGGCAGTAAGGACCTGGGACTTATCAAAATACTACGAAAAGGAAAAGACGGAAGAAGAAATGTTCAAACTCTGTGGAAACATTTCGACGAGTTGGAAGATTAGATGAAGGATACAGAGGGGAAAGTAATTATCTTGCTGTTTTCTGTTCTGAGCAACGACATACTTTGGAAGTTTACTTTTCCTAGGAAGCCTGCAGTGATTAGCCACCAAAACTAACCACGCGGTTTGTATGGTCCCGATTTGCTATACAAGTTGTCTGGAATCCAACATATGGGTGAAATCTTGTGCCGAGACTATTAGGCTACTTATTGGTCGTTTGGAAGAGTAGTTTGAGTTTGCAGCCTGCGCTCCTACATGCATGAACTGGCTTTTTGGTTCATTCTAACTCTATGTTTTTATTTACAAGAAGGCCTACATGAATGTCCAGACACAATCGCAGGAAAAGTGCGCATTGGTTAACCAGACGTGTACCAAGAATGAAATTTTGTTATAGCGCTCTGGCGCTTTTCTTTTCGTTCGTGGTGTTGGATGCGCAGTTAGTTTGCTGGCAAGCGTTACTCCGGTGTCACGACGAGCCAGAGTGTGATCTCGCCTACAGCCAGTACCTGTCCGCTTGCGAGGGGAACATCCGCGGGAACAGGCGACAGTGTCCGAGCCACTGCATCAGCGCCTTGGTGAGGCTGAACCAGACCGTCAGCGGCCCTGGCCTGGAGACGTGCGACTGTGGACAGGACGCACTGTGCCGGAAGTTGAAACAGGCCATCGAGCCATGCCTTCCCCGGACACAGCCGGGAGGCATCGGATGCACTGCGGCGCGTCAACGTTGCGAGGAGGATGCCAGCTGCCAGTCCTCCCTGACGGCCTATTTGACTTACTGTGGTCAGCTGTTTAACGGTCGGAAATGCTCGTCAAGATGCAAAAGCACAATTCAGCAAATGCTCTTTATCCCTAACGGCATGCTGCTCAACCAGTGCGTGTGCGACGGCGTGGAGAGACCGTTTTGCGAGGTGGTCAAGGAGAACATGAGCAAACTCTGCAACATCGGGGACGGCGGTGTGCCGTCAGACCACGCCGAGGTGGATGAAGTGTATGAGGACGAGGACTACGAGTTTAAAACGGAGCGCGAGATGCTGGACCCTGACACAGTGGTTTCGTATTCAGGCTCGCCTGGGCTGCCCTGCCACATGGTGGTGTTGTTGTTGATGGTTCTCACACTAACCCTGTAGGGAATCGACTTAGCCCTCTGGCTAAGCGCCATGGGTCACCTCTGAAATGTTACTGATTGGATACAGCCTGCCATAGCAAAGACAGAGTTGGGGGTGGTTGAAAATGAAATACAGTCCACAGACATTGACTTGTATTTCCTAGTAAGAATGGATGCAAACTCAAGGCCTTTAGTAGGCCTCAGGCCGCCTCAGCCTGGACACTGAATGGACTTTAAACGAGGAGATTATCATCTCACACTCGTGTCTGGGTAGGATGCTGTTACACAAATGATTATTTGAGGAGGAAGTGAACCTAGTCTGATCCCCCTCTCCGAATGACAAGAGTATCAACACTGAGGCTGCCGGCCTGCTCCCTCTCCTGGTGTCCCCCTTGAACTTTTTTTCTTCCTGTTTGTTTTGTTTCCTCTCAATAGCCCTTGAAGTATGCCTTTATTAAGACTGAAGGTAAACAGTGGGCCGTGTTTGCTCAGCACTGCACTTCGCGCCAGGCCCTTTTGTTGCAGCCATCACCCTTCAAATATTTGTGGTGTGTCGCAGGGAAACAGACAAGGCTTTTTGGATCAAGACGCTAAATTAAGTGGATAGGCTCTTCAGCAGTCACCCCACCCCCACCCCTCCCCTCCCCTTGCTACCCCATTCCCCCCATTTTGCCCTTTTTTTAAAAAAAACTCTCCTGTTCTTCAACCCCCCCCCCCCCTTCCACTCGACTCTGCAGACCCATTTTTTCTCCTCCTGGCAGTCAGAGGACACCCCAAAACACAATAATTGTGCTGTTATTCGGCCTGATTTTTCAAACATGGGATTGCAAGCCATGTTGTGTAACTTTTGTACATGGTGAAAGAATGAAAGTTGATCTGTTCACTAGAATTCCACACAGTGTGGGTTTTTTTTGTTGTTGTTCCCTCTTACTGACCACAATTTTGAAGGATTTTTTTTGTTTTGTTTTTGTTTAATGTACTGTATGTGTGTTTCTTGGAGATGAAGAAAACTTTTTAGAGTGGAAAGTTTTTGCCAGTTTTCTCCTTCCTTCTGCTGTTTTGTTTTCTGTTCTCCTCTGTCTGTTTTTTTGTCTTCTAATGACTCTGACCTAAAGCTCTCTTTTTGACCCCAACTGGATGACTTCTCCATAGGGAATATGAATTTAGTGCGAGGAGAGGAGGGGGCAAGCTAAATTACGAAGCTCCAGTTCTGGCTAATGTGTTTTCTTTCTGGAAAACAAAATATATTGCCTGAACCTCAGCTATATGGACGGTTGGGCTCTACTATTACATTTGCTGCCTGAGGAAGTATGTAACTAGTGTGGAATGTGGGCTGATATTAGACTCTGGAGCTGAGAAACAGTCCTTTAAGTGGGCCTGCAATGAAGAAAAGCCCTCCTGGGTTTGGGCAGATGAATTGGGATTGACTGGGTTGCTGTGGAGGGGGAGGTTGTGGGGGGTGGATGAAGCACACTTTCCTGGTCTCTTCACCTTCAGTGACCTAGTTCTGTCAAGTGTTGCATCTCCTTTTAGTTCATTTTTTCTCTTCACATATCTGCACTCATGTACACACACAAAACTAAGGTTGGGTAAATAACAGTATTTTTTCTTTATAGTGTAAAATGTGTGTTTATTTTTGTTCAATATATAGGACTGGCTTCCTGGATGAGGACTTAAGAGTTGTCCCAGAATAAAACACACTTTAGTTAACATTAAATCCTAATCTGAGAGAAGTGAGCTCTGATATTTCATCGCTGTTTACACAAAGTGTTTTTTTCTGTACAGAGAGTGAACAAATATTTATATGTTGAAAATTTAAGGGAATAAAATATGAATGACAAAGAAAACTATGTCGCAAGTATATTTTACTCAACACTCCGATGTTATTTTGTGCTTGTTTGTGTGAATCAGTACCTAACAACCTATAACCATATGTGGAGGCTAATGGGAACCAGAGGAAGCTTCCTCATTGTGATTCAAACCCACATCTCAGTTCAGTGTGTGTGTGTTGGGGGGGGGGCAGTTTTAAACAGAAGGCTGATCTTTGACAATGCTTTAGACTCTGTAACCCTATAGCATAAATCCAGGCCTAGTGCTGGGATGCAAGGAGGAAGGCTGTGAGTACTTTTGTTGGCCCAATGCAGGGCCACTCATAAAGCCTCCATTGTTTTCGTGAGCTGAGCTGGCGAGGCCACTGTCACTGGAGCCCTTGGGAGTGAGAAAGAGGCGAGAGAGAGAGGGCTGCAAATGTCTGGTCCTGCAAAGTAACCCTTCAGTCACTGAGACAATGCAGGAGTCACCATCACTGCACCACAAGGGTCCGATTGGTGCTTTCGGTTGGTCAGTGTGAGTGATAGTCGGGCTGCATGAGAGAGAGGAAGCACTTGAGAACGGTTTACCAACAACCTTCCCTCAGCCAGGAATGTTTGTGTGTGTGAGTGCTATTTGCTTGGCAGAACGATAGGCAGACATGACAAGGTAGCCTGTGTGTTGGTGGGTGGGGGCAGTAGGAATGGGTTTGTGTTTGGGGAGTTTTGACTTTTTGGGGTTCTAGAGAGCAGTCCTCCCCCTTTTTCTCCACCTCCTTGTAGCAGGCTTGGCTCACGTTAAGCACGCATCTCGTAAGTGTTCCATGCAGCCCGACATCCTCCCTTCAACCCCCCCTCCCCACTCAGCTTCTGGGAACAAAATCAAAACAAATAGGAGGCTGGAGGGCCTACTGGCTGGGGGGGTGAGAGGTGGAAATGCTCACAGAGGCCGCAGTGTTGCTGGAACCATTTTCAAATTTGGCTTTATTCAGGCCTTCTTGGAGACAAACCCTGACCCCGCCCACCTAAAAACGCTACCCCCTTTCTCTCTACCCCACAACAGAGGGGTGACAGAAGGATTTAGGGGGCAGCCCAAGTAGTCTCCCATCTGTACAATGTACCATTCATGGCAGCCAGGCCCACTGGGCGTGGGTGTGTGCGTGCGTGCGTGCTTGTGTGTGTGCATGTGTGTGTGTGTGTGTGTGTTCTAGTGTGTGTAGGATGTCTTTGAGCGTTTCCCTGTCTCCTTAAGATTTAACCCCAGAACTCTCTCTCTCTCTCTCTCTCTCTCTCATTCTCTCCCCCTCTCTCACACACACACACACACACACACACACACACACACACACACACACACAAATACACTAAATATACACCAGTCATTTTCTGACTTGGCTGATGACAGTGCTTACCATTGTAGTCCCATTAACAGTATCAGCAGCAAGCTGAGAGTGAGCTAGCCGTAGGGGACAGCTTACAAGAGGCCCCGATCAGGCAGCTCCAAAATGGAGGCCAATTAATCCCAGAATGCAATGGGGTGAAGGGTAAAGTATGTTGTCTCTTTATACCATGTCAAAGTCGTGAGAAAGTACAATCACACTCTATACTAACCCCCTCCTGCCAGTAATACTGTCACATGATCTGATTATGGGCCCTTATCATGGGATTTGGGGGAGAACATAAGAACACATCACCACCCCACCCCCCTAAAAAATGGTACAATTACTACAATCACAACAGTGTGGTCTGACTGAGACTAAATCTTCACATTTACTTCCAGAGTTGTGAGTTAAAGTGGGAGTCAGGGGGCCCTCTAGACGGAGCCCCCATTCTGTCTTAAAAGAGAGATCGGGGGAATGAGAGATGACGTTTGGGGCGGCAGGACGCAGAGAGAGGCCATCTCAGATCAGCGGAAGCGAGGGAGCCTGGGGTCTCCATCTGCGAAAGCTCACGTGTCCTCCACAAAGAGACCTCCGAGGAGCCTTATTCATGTTCGACCATCAGCACATTGCACTGTTTACTTAAGCTGCAGGAGATGGGCTGATATGTTTGAAGCTAACAACATGAGACACTGCACATACATGCATCCGAAGCCCCAAAAGCAAACACTACCAAAAGGAAAACCAGATTTTAAAATATTATCAGAAGATTCTCTGGAGTGATGTCTTATTTCTTAGTGAATGGTTATTTTATTTTGTGTATAAAAGTATAAATTGCACCAGAGAGAGATGGAAACAGAGAAACGAATAAAAATAGAGACTATTTTTTCCCCATAAGTGACATTATGTGCTGGAAAGTTCCATAGAGTCTTGTTTGCCTCATTAGTATGTTCAAAGTTAATTAGACTAGAATGCTATTGATGGAACAGCACGTTATGCACCAGTGCATGACAAAAACGAGTCCGCAGCAGCACTGCTGAATGCTATTCCTGCTTCCTGCTTTGGCAGCGGACACCAACAGGCTGGATCACGTTTCTTCCAACTGGCCGACTCTGACATGTAACTGGAACAAGAAGAGCAAGTAACGGAAAACTGAGATTAGCTCAAGAAAGATTTGTGTCATGCAAAGAAAACATTTAACTGTTACAGGCCACTGAAATGGCAGTGCTGTTTTGCATCCCAAACAGACGTTTTGATGAGTACGACCGCACAACACACAAGCTCCCAACTCAATCATCCCAATTTGTGAAGCCTCTGGGATCTAAGGATGTTTATCACTATGGTGGGTTGTTTGTTCCTGTGACATTTTTGCACGATGTGTCGCAATTGTGGTCTCCAGTTATGTCTGCATTGTATTTTGCATGTCTCAACAAAGGAATGTGCAGCATACTGGGAGATCCTCTGGTAAAGAATGTGTTGAAGAAACCAACAGGAACACTCAAGGCCATCACTGGCTGGAGTTTCTTAGAGTTTAGAGTCTTTAGGAGTCAATAAAGAACCTTTTGTACGGTGGCATACAGGAGCAATTTGGTCACAAAATAATCATATCTATTAGGACACATTCATTATGGCCTAAATTTGGGCCATACCCCTTTACATTCTATGCAATTGGGCACAAACCACTCAACAGAAACAGCTAACTGTTGCCTCTTTGAAAGCGTAAAGTCCAAATTAGATGAAAGTGGCGGAGTAGGTGCAGTGTTTTTGGACCTTAAGAAGGCTTTTGATACCAGACACTACTGTGAATCACCAGACACTTTTAGCAAAATGATCTTATTTTACTAACAGGAAAAAAGTGTACACATTGGTAATTCTTACTCTTCATACCTCAGCTTGGTGTACCCCAGGGGTCAGTATTGGGCCCATTCTTGTTAAGCCTGTACATTAACGGTTTGCCATCAGTCTGTCCATCTGTCAATGTATGCCAACGATACAGTTCTCTACGTGCATGCAATAAAAAAATCATGTCTACACTTAACAAAACAGTCTGTATGTTCTTCCAGAGACTTTCTAATGAGGAGATACAGCACTCAAAAAATCCTCCATAGAAATACATGGGGTTAGTTTGTAACGCCAATATGACAGTTGTCTACACATATCCCGCCCCTTCTGTGGCAAAAAAGTTGACATGTAAATACATTGAGCCAATCATGTGGTGTGTTGTGAATACATCGTGCCAATCATGTGTTGTGATCTCGCCGCTGGAGCAAGGTGAAGCAAGCCTTGCGCACACACTTTTCTGCCGAAATAGATGCCTGATAAGTGCCCAAAATGCGGAGGGACTTGACTAAAAGGACTTTGGTTCTTCTCTCTGAAATCCACAAGTGCACAGCAACCTTGTTTTTATTGAAGGAGAAAAGCTCATGGTTGTGTCTGATTTGAAATACCTAGATTATAATTTAACTTTTCAAAAAACATGTTAAAAAGGTGGCTAATACCATTACATTTAATCTGACTAACTTTAAACACATATGTACACACATGTCCATATTTAACAGAGGCAGCCAAACTTGTTATGCATGCCACACAGCTGTTTCACAAGCTGGTCACAAGCAAACATGACAACTCTGAAACCAATAGAAACCCTTTATAAACAGACCTTAAAAACACTAGACCAAAAACCTATAAACGATCACCACTGCCATATCATAACTAAGTAAAACTTATTTAATTTTGAGTTGTTTTGCACTTTCTAGATGCCTGTCTCATTTCAAAAATGTTACATGGGCTTACACCTCCCCCACTGAGTGAGTTCATAAAGCAGAACAGCAGTGGCAGAGCAACTAGGGCAACCATCAGGGGAGAATGTGGCATACAGTATAGACACATACGTTTGGACAGTTTTCTCAGTGCGGGCCTCAAATTATTGGAACAGCCTTCCTAATAATGATCTAAGACAGTGGTTCTCAACCTTTTTTCAGTGATGTACCCCCTGTGAAATATTTTTTCAGTCAAGTACCCCCTAACCAGCGCAAAGCATTTTTAGTTGAGAAAAAAGCCACTTGTCCCTCCGTGTTTTCACAAGAATTACTGCTACGCTTCAACCACGACTCGATCGTTTGAGTTTTGACAGTGAATATTAGCCTACTGAAATATAAAATTCATTTTATGAACTTATATTTTCCTGAAATATTTATTAAATAATTGTTTTTAAAGTATTTTTGCATGGATTCTACTTTTTAAATATATGTATATTTTAAAATATCACGTACCCCCTGGAGTGCCTTCACGTACCCCCATTTGAGAACCACTGATCTAAGAGAAAGCATCAGCTATCTAACCTTTAAAACCAAACATAAGAGATGGATTACAAACCAAAGCTGTAATCATGAATATCTAGTCTCTCATTCTTGGTACTGCCCTTAGATTATAATTCTATAAATCCATTTTTTCACCTCTTTGCAATGTACTTATTTTTTCTTTCTTTTCTATTAGCATAATGTGGTGATGTACTGAGCTGCCAAGGGACTGCAGATGCAAATTAGCTTATTTGTAAACTCTGGCATTTTGAGTGTAATTGAAACTACAATTAATCTGCATTGTCCCTTTTAAATAAATAATCAAATACATACATTAATGACACTTTTCTTTCAAAATAATTGCAAGGGACAGGAGGATATTTTCCATGAATTTAATAGCAGACAAGCAATTCAATAAATAAATTACAAATCCATATAAAATGATCAAGTACAGCAATTAAGGATAACTACCTTGGAAAGTGCTCGTTAAAACTCAAAGCACTAAAATATGAGGCATTTGCAACTTCTCACAACCTGCTCACTCATCCTCATTATATCTCCCATCAATCACTGTTGTTTTATCACATCATAAACACTGAAAATTCCCTTCCGGTTCAACACTATAGGAGACTGAAAAGAAAAAGTGACAAAGTCATTCCAAGTAATTAAAACACTTATTTCTCTCTCTTGCACACATACACACCTTTTTACCCTCTTTTTATTTCAAAGACATTTTTTCTCTCCCACTCTTACTTCTATACGAATACGCTCTCCGACACACACACACACACAACTCTGACCAGTGACTAAGGACCACCGCTTGTAAACTCTCCACAAAATGTCTGGGCTTTGTGTGTGTGAGCAAGGCCGTAAACAAGCCGAGTGAACTCACACACTTCCCTGTGGGTCCGCTGGCGTGCTTGATGTGTGCCAGCCCAAAGCAAACCCCAGCGCGGTGGGAACGCGGGCCAAAGCCGCAGCCCTGCGCTTTTCCATCCGCAGCAGGGGAGCTCCAGCATTCTGTGGAGAGTGTGTGGCCACGGCCTGCGGTGAGGGCCGCAGCTGAGTGTGTGTGTGTGTGTGAGAGAGAGTTGTTTGTTTCTGTGAATGTGTGTGTGTGTGTGTGAGTGAGAGAGAGAGCAAGAGAGAGGGAGAGAGAGGGAGAGAGAGAGGGAGTATGCAACTGAAGGGGGAGAGAAGTTTATGTGTGCATGTATGTGTACAGTATACAGTATAATGATTGAGAGACCTAGAGACCTGGGTGTGTGTGTGTGTGTGTGTGTGTGTGTGTGTGTGTGTGTGTGAAAGATCCAACCATCTCTAAACATTCATTAAATCTACTGAAGTAGTTTCCCTTTCTGTTTAGATGCGTTGCACCCTTAAGCAGGACTCCCACCCTCTTGCTTAATTTACAGTAAAAAAGCCTTGTTAAACAGCAGACAGCATGTTTACAAGACAGTTTGAGTTTGCGCTCATCAAGATACCGGAGCGTAATGCTAAACCATGGACATCAATCCAGCCAGAGTCCTAAACTAAACCAAATCTGGTCCACAGTTATTCATAGTAAGTGCTTCCCGAAGAAGAGAGAACCCCAGTGGGTCGGAGAGGCAGGCCTGGTGGTGTCCAAAAACCAGACTGAGATCCAGGATAGGTTGAGGCTTGAGGTGATGTCACTTCCGTCCGTCCCGAGTGTTCCCGTCACCATGGCGAAGAGGCTTTGTTCACTGGAGACAGCAGGCTGCGGGGGAGAGCGGATGGGTTAAGAGCCCCAGGAAGGTGTGAAGGCAGCAGCCAGAGTGCTGACAGGTCACAGACGGATGCAGGAGAAACAAGCTCAGAGAAGGCTCAGACACATTTTCTGTGCACCACAGGGTGCTTTTTAAAGAGGGGCCCTCCGTATTAGGGAGCTTCCCCGGGCTCACACTCCCGCCTGACTAATACCGTATCATGCCATGTTGTCACAGTAACAGAAAAGGATTGATGGGATGTTGATAACACAATCCATCATTTTTATTTTTCACTCCCCTACCAACGAACAATCCCACACATATTTTTCTGCATATTATATGATCGCTATTACTGCTCTGTGTCAATGCAGTGGTCATGGAACAACATATTATTATATTCACATAATACACCTTGCGAACAATCTGCTCTTAAAGTCCTTGTACACCGATGTTACTACAGAGATGATACTAATGGGAGTCTTCAGGGCTGTCTCAGCAGGAGGTGTATCAGCCACCCATACAAGCATTTCTAACATCTATATAGTCTATTGGAGATGCACTCAAATCACCCAGAGGTGAGATATTAGGGTTCCTTTCAGACCTTCTCTGAGCACCCAAACCCAAACACCTTTGTTTGTGCATATCTTGTGTCAGTCTGAGTTTTCTGGATCTGTAGAAATGTACTGGACATAAAGCTTAAACATATCAAACCAAACATACAAAACAAAAAGCCTGAATTGTCCTTTAATAGAGTTTTAGAGACTTTGTGAATGACTGGTGGACTGACTGTCGTGGTGGTGGTGGGGGGGGATCTCTGCCATAAGCCTTTTGGTCCACTAACGGCTGCTCACACCACTTGTGTCTGAGGAAACGACCCCAACACACTATTTATGAGTCCACTGACAACGCTGACACGTCTACAATGCTCAGAGCGACACAAACACACACAGTTTAAGTGGCCAGTAGTGGACAACTGACTAGTGTTTGTTTGTGTGTGTGTGAGATGGCAAAGGGCGTGTATTACTACGCAGGTTAAAAAGTGCCTGTAGAATGTTGCAGGATCTGTGTGACTCCAGGATGAATTGAAACAAGCACTTGATATGTATGTGAACTAGGAGAAGACATTTATTTTAAAGTTTAAAATTATTTATCTATTTCAAACTCACTTATGAGTCTTTGTTAGATATGTTTTCTTTCTCCTAAGAGTGAAGCCTTAAATCAACTTAACTCGCTCTCTCTCTTTCTAACCCTCCCTCCCCCTTTCTCTCTTACACACACACACACACAAACACACAGATTTCTGCTCCTGATGGCCGAGTGTGGATGTTTTTTTGCAGGAAGTGGCATGAGTCCAGATCTGAGCTAAAGGTTAGAGGCCTTCTCTACTCTCAGGCTGACTGCCAGAAGCATGTGTGTGTGTTTGTTTAATAGCATAAGTATGAGTGTAACGGGGTATCTCCCTCTCTGTGTGTCTGTTAGTTTTATAGCATATGTATAAGAGTTTTATCTTTCTCTCTGTGTTTGTGTGTGTGTGTGTGTGCATGTGTGTGTGTGTCCTTGTGTCAGTGTGTTTGTTTCATAGCATAAGTATGAGTGTAACAGGGGTATCTCTCTGTGTGTGTGTGTGTGTGTGTGTGTGTGTGTGTGTGTGTGTGTGTGTGTGTGTGTGTGTGTGTGTGTGTGTGTGTGTGTGTTAAGCATGTGTGTGAGTGTGGGACTGAGTTGAGCAGACACTTTCACCAGGTGGCTTTTCACTGGCTGACAGCGTTGCCCTCTCGGCACAGAGCTGAAACCAAAGAGCCAGATGCTCCCTCTGGGAGGCCGCTACGGCAAGAGAGGAGGCTCACATTTAACAAGCCGAGAAAAACAAGACCTCGGAAAGTCAGAGTGAAACTCACACCAGCCCTTAGACAGAACTCATCTGTAACCGAACTCAAGGTCTGTAGCAGGTACAGATGTTTCAGAGGTACTTTACTATAAAGCAGATCTGCAGCTCTGTTTTAGTCTAGGTCACTTCATTGCCCGGCTCACCTCTCCACATAAACTTTTGTATACACAGATTGCTTAAAGCAAGTTGTGAATGAAGCTAGGGGCAATAGACTCTTAAGAGAGTCCCATTAACTAGCATGTTAATAGCCTGTGAAAGATTAGGATGTCGTTTATTGCTCTGAGATGAGATCATGTTTTTATTTCAAAGAATAACCACAAAACTACTCCTGGTAAACATTGTAAATCTTTTAGGAAGAAATACGCTACCCCCAAAAACCAGAGGACTGACCAAAGATGACATCATCTAAATGCGGGCAAGATAAGCAGGATAAGCATTCCTTGGCCAACTCTGGAGCCTCTTAACTGCTTCCAGATATTTATCTATTACCAATTAGTTAGTAACCAACAACACAGAGGAGGTAAACACAGACAGACAGGAACCAAGGCACAGAAATAAATAGGCAACACACGAGCAGAAGGGAAATGTCACTGTGGGGGCTGTTGCAGACGTGTGCAGATCATTATTTTGTGACTTTGCGGCTCTCGTGGGAGCTGCTGTGTACTTACATGTTCTAACAGACTCAGACAGCGGCTCTCTGTCCAATGACACATCAGTCTTCGTCTCGCGCATCTGTGAGAGCGCGCGCGCACGCACACACACACACACACACACACACACACACACACACACACACACACACACACACACACACACACACACAATGATTAAAGCATTCTTAGGGATAAACTGCCAGAGTTATTACTGTACGTATAACCAACTCCAATGTACATCCTGTTCATACTGTACAAACAACCCTTTATTTGCACTCTCTATAATTGTCCACTTCTCCCCTGTATACCTCCTGAAAATATCTACATGCTATATATAATATTTGTATAACTCTTACCTCTTACCTATAAATATAAATAAATATAGTATAAAATACTGTATTTTGCACTTCTGATTAGATGATAACTGCAATTCAATGACTTAATTTAATCTAATACTATACAATCTTAATCTAGCTGCTAATATAAAAGTGTGCATCTTTTTCCATATTAACATTTCCTCTGTCTGTACCATAGTTCTTTATGGCTTTTGACTTATGGTTAGTCTGGGGAAAATATGAATAGCACAAATGCTGCACTATTTGCTCTGAGTGCAATGGTGTTACTAGAGAGGTGTTGTGGAGCTCAGCAGGGTCATGTTGTAGTAACTATCATAATCATTTGTAAATATGTAAATATTTACATATACTGTAATGGTAAATACTGTTATAATTATAACAACCAAGCGTGTAAGTAAAGGCCTTTAATAGGACTTTAGCAAGCTTGTAATATTTGGTACCCTGTCAGTACATCCTGAGTAAATCCTGAGTGACCTCTGAGTGACCCCTCTGGGCCAGTGTGAGCTACGTGTTTGGGGATAAAACCATCACCTAAACAGCAATGTAAAAGCGCCACACAGGATAGATCACTTTATTCATACTGACAGGGTCATAAACACTATAGCTGCCCTAATGAAAGCAGACAGGAAGGGGTGTGTGTGTGTGTCCGTGTCCGTGTGTGTGTGTGGGTCTGTGTGTGTGTGTGTGTGTGTGTGTGTGTGTGTGTATGTGTGTGAGTGTGTGTGTCCGTGTGTGTGTTTGTGTGTCCGTGTGTGTGTGTGCGTGTCTGTGAGTGTGTGTGTGTATGTGTCTGTGTGTGTGTCCGTGTGCGTGTGTGTCCGTGTGCGTGTGTCTGTGTGCGTGTGTGTGTGTGTGTCTGTGTGCGTGTGTCCGTGTGCGTGCGTGTGTCCGTGTGCGCGTGTGTGTGCGTGTGTGTGTGTGTGTGTGCGTGTGCGCGTGTGTGTGTGTGTGTGTGTGTGTGTGCGTGTGCGCGTGTGCGTGTGTGTGTGTGTGTGCGCGTGTGTGTGTGTGTGTGTGTGCGTGCGTGTGTGTGTGCGTGCTAACCTTCATGTTCTCCTTCAGACACTCCGCTCTGGTCATGAGACTTTTAATCTGGAAGGGAAAAGGACGGCGATCAATTCCCCCACTCCATCTCAATCCCCTGGCCTAATGGCCACACAGCCCAGTGCGTCCACACCCTCATATTTCAGCTGGCCCTCCTATCTCTGGACTGAGTGTCCAGCATGACAGGCGAGGCTGCAGGGATGAGTAAGGTGCACACACGATGATTTAGCCACCCAGGAGCCCCGAACGACTCGATTCTCAGGCTGACCCCACCACAACCTGGAGTGCATACGTACGTGTTCACATGCACACACACACACACACACACACACACACACACACACACACACACACACACACACACACACACACACACACAGAGAGAGAGACCTTGAGCGGACAGCAAAGCATTGATGTGGCTTATTTACGTGCAATCTGGTCAGCAGGACTGAGCACCAATCACACATGAGGAAAGCAGACTGAAAGGTAAAGGTGGCAGGAAGGTCAGGGCTCCTGTGAGCAGAGAATAAGGAAGGAGTTGAGAGGAGAGGAGAGGAGAAGAATGCAAAAGTGTGATCAAAGCCAAACTGCTGACAACAACCTCTCTCTCTCTCTCTCTCTCTCTCTCTCTCTCTCTCTCTCTCTCTCTCTCTCTCTCTCTCTCTCCACTATCCCTAATTTCCTCTCCCCTTCACTGGCCCGTGTTTTTCCTCTTTCTTCCTGCTCAAGGCTTGAGGCATTACCCTCAGCGTGCATACACAGATATTTCACATTTGCATTCTTCTGCGCTGCAGTAATGGTTTAGCATGGGAGTTCAGTCAGGCGGCTGACTGGAGAGCCTCAGTCCTGGCTCCACTGCTCCGCTGTGCTGCTCTGCTCGTCTGATACTTGGTGCCTGGCTTTAATCTCCCTCTGATGCTGGCAAAGCCTCCCAGCACAGGCCTCAGCACATCAGAGCTCACACACTCAAACACACACACACACACACACACACTTAAATACATACGCATTAACACACACAGACACACACACACACACTTAAATACATACGCTTTAACACACACACACACAGACACACTCTCACTCACACACACACACTCTCACACACACACACACACACACACATACACACGATTACAGAAAAAAATCTTGGAACATATATTAAGAACTGCCAGCTGAGCTCACTCACACATTAGTGTGTACGCCATGTGTAGGAACAGAATTTAAAACTCCGGCAGGCCCGTAAGGCTATGCACTTAAAGCTCTAGGCAGATGACTCATATGGAGAGTGTATGGATCTGTATTTTATAGGAAATAATCCGCCCTGGGCTGTGCACAGTTTAAGTCTGAACATTCAGCATACTGCAAGCACAGACAATGAGAATGAGAGAGACAGCACTTTACTTAGAACCTATCCAATCTGAGTTGGAGCCAATCACCGTATATATACACAGCCTGATGTTCATAACCACTGTATAATTCATTTACACATTTCTTGTCCAAGATTGATTGAAACTATTAAAGATGCCTTCCAAAGAGCCAAATAATTCTAAATCATCATACCCATAATCATTCTTTTTTCCTATCAAGATAATGCAGCACTTCAGTTTCTGTGCTGTTTTTCAGATCACAGAAACATCTAGAATGAGCCTTCAAGTAGAGTTTCTACTTGAAGACCCAAATTAACTGATGTGGAGCACTTACTCTACGTCTCCTAATTTAGCCATTAAGCGAACACAACACCATGATGTCTTCACTCAGTTGTGTTTACGCTCCATAATAAGATGCGGCCGGAGTCGGAGCCCTGGCTCTGCCCGCCCTTCCCCCGCCCCGTCCCTGTCTGGGCCTCTTTTCCCATGATGCCCCTCTTCCAGCTGTGTGGTTGTGGCGAGGCCTCTCCCCGGGCCGCACTGGTGATTTATCTGCGCTTAAGTGCCCTGGCAGTGATGTATGGCATTATTAGCTCCTATTCAGTACTCCCCCTGCCCTGCGCTCCCAGGTGGGTGTCAGTCAGCGATGTGTGTGTGTGTCTGTAAGATCTGGGGCATGGGGTGAGAGAGATATATGTGTTTATAGTGGTAGAGGTCAGTGGGACAGATTTACATGCCCCCAAGTGCAGGGTTAGAGGTGCTCTCTCCCACTCTTGCACTCTCTCTCTTTCTCTCTTCTCTCTCTCTCCCACACACACACACACACACACACACACACACACACACACACATACCTCACTGTGCAGCAGCTCTCTCTTGCGGCCCTGGGGTTCAGCTACAGAGAAGGGAGGATGAGGGAGAGAGGGGAAGAGGAGAGATGGGGATGGGTTTAAATAGAGACATACATCACTATGTTCTTCTATAAATGGCACTATTATAAACACATCCATCACGGCAGAGGCATGTCAGAGACAAATCTTTTATCAAGCAGGGGAAATAGAAACAAATAAGTCTCAAATTTGTTTTGTATTTCTTTCCTGCAGTCTTTAGGGAGAGAAAATAAACTGCAAATGGAGGCCTCACGTGAAGTGAAGTAAGGCTTCAGTGAAAACAAGACTTTTTAAACCCAACTGACATAACACCTTTTCAGCTTACTATAACGGTCTATACACGTAACTATATATGCACCATATAGTTAACTCTACATGAAACTATACACCATACGACTAAGCCTGCGTCTCTTGCTCCCTGCTTTTTTGCTTACTAATTCCTTCTGTTTCTCATTCTTGGCACTCTCCCTCTCCTGCCTTCCCTTATTTTGGGTATCGTTCTGTAATTCCTTCTCTCTTTCTCTCTCTCTCCTTTCATGCCTCCCACTATGCTAACGTGCCACAGTCCAGAGCCGTCTTGATCCCAGCAGGAGAGTCCGGGCCCCTGTGCCTCTCTGAGAGATAATAGTTTTTATTTGTTTCCAGAAGTGTAATAACATTGAGAAGCGGACTGAGCGCGCTCGATGGGAACCAGATGGCAGTGGCTGAATACCACACACGCAGAGTTGGCACCCAGGGCCTGAGCACAGCTCTCTCTCTCTCTCTCTCTCTCTCTCTCAGTCCTTATTACACAAAAGGCTTACATACACATGCATGCTCTCTCTCAGTCACACACACACACACACACATTCTCTATGTCCCTAAATGACACACACTATACATAAACACACACACACACACACACACATTCTCTATGTCCCTAAATGACACACTATACATAAACACACACACACATCTGGCTCCTTAGCCAAAATTCTCTGTGCCATTAGGCCCATCCCCCGTGTGAGGTCGTATAGAGCCGGGGCTAATAAAGGCCAGGCCATGGAGAGAGGGAGGAAAAAGAAAGAGAAGAAGAAAAACAGAGGGAGCGAGAAAAAGAGAGATACCAGAAGAGAGAAAGAGAGAGAAAGCACACAAGAAAAAAAAAACAGCATGGGAGGAGAGAGGGAGGACCAGAGGAGGAGAGTGGAGGAACTGTGCCTGGCCCGCAGTGTGATGGCTACAGACCCTGGAGTGCTGTTCAACAGCACTATGACTCACCGCCTCTGCAGCTGCCAGCAGGACACACACCGCGCAACAACAACTCCCCTAAAACACACAGCTGACTCCAACCCTCATCTGAGCCTGACGTGCCTCTGTTATGGTACTGATCTGGCCTCTACACCCAATCTGGTCCCAATCTGGCTTTGATTTGGCCCTGATCTACACCCAATCTGGTCCCGATATGGCCTTAAATTTTGGCCCTGATCTGTTTCAGAGTCAGCTGACGCGCGGGTAGCTGCTCCGTTCCCTGCTGGCGATGACCACCGAGGCTTGAGGCCTGTTCAGAGAGACACGTGACGTCCATCAAATCAGACAGCCCAAGAGCACTAATCGCTCCCAGATATTTACCTATTAGCAAATAGCTGGTGATTGATACACAGCTTTATAGAGGTAAACAGAGACACACAGGACTCTACTCCAAAGCCTTTCTCGTGAGTGGCATGGAAAACTAACGTCTCTCTTCCCATTGACTAATCAGTAGTAACTACAAAGCAGGTGGTTAAAAAGTAACACTCTCCTGTCTAACACTCAACAAGACACCATTCACTCAGTGAGAGCTGGCAGAGAGAATGTATGCACAGCACACACATGTTAGTAATAATCAGAGGGAAGAATTCGCAGAAATCTTGCAAGCAGGGACTAGACCAGACTCAGGCAAGGACTCTGGGAATGATGCTGGTTGGAAAAAGAACAGACTACAGTGATCAAACGAGAGATACAGACAGATTATATTTCTGTGTCTAATGCTGAAAGAGAGAGAGAAAGCTGTGTGTGTGTGTGTGTGTGTGTGTTCACCTGCAAGTACCAACAGCATCTCTCCCAGGCTTTGTTGGTACAAGTCCAGTGTGTCATAGTCCTCCTCACCCATCTCCTCCTATGGCAGAGTAGAGGGAACACATATACTTATACCATATACACCCAGTGTGTTGATGAATGTAATGTAATATACTGTATATATGTATACACAGACACATTTTCCCTCCCAGAATCAAACATGCTCAACTCCCTTTAACCCGTCTCTGAGAGCTGGCGTGGTCCAGTGGACCTTACTCACTCTAGCTATGGCCGCAGAGGCAAGATCCAGCGCTGCCAGCAGACGGGGCTGGTCCCGTGACATCTCTACACACACACACACACACATACACACACACACACACACAGAAGATCACACCATCAGCTGACTCGATCACTGCACACACTCAACATCTTTACTAGCATCCAGAGGAATGGCACTAAAAAAAGTGGTGTTGTTATATCTCATTTTTGATTTCTACTTGGCTTTCACTTTCCATTTATTACAACAAAATTGCCCCTTACATAAACATGCAACATCATCTTCAAATTAGACCCAAATCATATAATCATATAATCGTATAACATTGCAAATGCTAGGCGTGTTTACCTCTGAGTATGTCTCTTGCAGAGCTGCCCTCCTCAAAGCTGATTTTGTTATCAGAGGCCACCAGGGCTTTCAGCTCCTCCGCACGGGAGACATACTGCTTCACCTGCAGGGAGATTCCACCAGGGCCAGGTCATTCCCCTGCGGAGGGTCTTAGGGCGAGAGTCCAGGCTGGCTGGACTGGCTTAAGGTAAATAAGCCCTCTCTAATACTTCAGGGTTTTAAACAGCTCATCTAGAGAGTGCCAATTCTGTGCTGATGAGCACATTACACAGATTGTGTCTGTGAGGAGGACTGTGTGTAAGTCGAGTGTGTGTGTGTGTGTGTGTTTGAGAGAGAGAGAGAGAGTCAGAGACAGAGCAGTCAAACAGATGTGTTCTCTCACTCTCTCTCTCACACACACATACACACACCAGTGGATTCTTGGCCAGTGACAGGCTTGAAATTCCTGCTCATGCAAATTGCCCAGCATTTCACATATTTCATATTACAGTCTACAAATCATGTGTTATAATTTAACCCAACCAAGACAATACATGGATTTTAGTTTTGAAAAGTATTTTTCTTGTCAGCAGGTAACTTATTTTCCCATGAATTTTAACAGTGTATGGTCAAGAACTGTGATTTCCACTAGTCGCCCAGTCCAAATAACTGAATTAAGTGGGAAAAACCCACAGACATGTAGGCTTTCAGAGCAGGATGTCTCCAAATATGTGACCAGAACATTGTAATGTCTCTTTAGTAGCTGCCTAGCTGTACACAATCACTTCCTCCAATGTAATTAACTGT
This sequence comes from Alosa sapidissima, assembly GCF_018492685.1. Lineage (NCBI taxonomy): Eukaryota > Metazoa > Chordata > Actinopteri > Clupeiformes > Clupeidae > Alosa > Alosa sapidissima. Next base: position 20,849,371 of record NC_055970.1, on the reverse strand, counting down.
AACCCTACTCGATCCATTCTTCAGACCATCGACTGCCAGGACTTCAAATGGTGATGATGTATGGTTCTAAAACAACAGGCCAAGCAAACTGGAAACCCTCAAACTGGACAGCAGCTAAAACAAACTGCTGGAAACAAGTGTGATTTCATTTGCAGTACAACAGGGACCTCACACCAAGACATTCACACATCTTTTCATGCTTTCATAGAGTTCAGAGACTTTCCATTCCTTGAGTTCATCTTCTACCAAGTCAAGTATGCTCCTTTCCAGTGATTTTAAGCTGCATGCTGATAAGTTCCCTCTCACCTTTTGCCTCAGTGCCTCCTTCCTCTGTCTGTCGGCTTCATCTGGGAACAAACACAGGACACACTTCAGACGGGACCTACAGGTCATCATAGCTCCCACACACGTCTAGCCTAGTGCAGTGTGTGCATCTGATGCTCTTAACTGGGGGAACAGTTTTCAGTTTTTACTTGATAGCTGCAAATAGTGAGGTGAATTCTAATACTGTGTGTGTGTGTGTGTGTGTGTGTGTGTATGTGAGAATGTGCAAACTGTTCTGAGCTGTATTTTTACTAATATGTCTTTAGCTATTGTGATACATGCATGTCTTTGAGTGTGTGTGTGTGTGTGTGTGTGTGTGTGTGTGTTTTATATTCATGTGTGTGTGTGCAAGTGTAAAGAGCTTTGTAACTTACAGTGGATGGCGGGGACAAAATGCTCAAGTGCACTGCAGTAGAGGGACAGAGCAGCCGCTCGCTCGCCCTCCTGGTCTTTCTGCACTGCCTGAAGCACCAGCGCTTTCTAAAACACAGAGGAGTGACTGTGAGCAAGTGAGTCTGTGTTTGACAGTGGGTTGGAGTGTGTGTGTGTGTCAGAGAGAGAGGGGGGGGGCATAAGAAAATAGTACAGTATTGTTGATATGTGTACATACAGTATGTGTGTATCACATTAGAGAGGGAGAAATGTCTAGCTTATTATATATATGTGTGTGTGTGTGTGTGTCTGTGTGTGTGTGTGTGTGTGTGTGTGTGTGTGTGTGTGTGTGTGTGTGTGTGTGTGTGTGTGTGTGTGTGTGTGTGTGTGTGTGTGTGTGTGTGTGAGAGAGAGAGAGAGAGAGAGAGAGAGAGAGAGAGAGAGAGAGAGAGAGAGAGAGGACATGATAAAAGAATAAAGTGAGTGCCAGATAGTTTGAGTGTGGATGAGAGAGCAAGATTGTGTCATAGAATTAGTTTGGACATTTGTTTTAAATTTTGTTTTAAAACTCATTACTCACACCCACTAATCAAAAATGCATTGAAGTCAAACACACCCACACATATAGCCCACCAAGACCACCTCAGATTTCTTCTTACAGTTTATAACATCCTCACTCTGTCAAATGAAATCTAACAAACTTCACACAATCCATCAACAAGACTATCCCTGGCTGTCAAATGATGAGACCTCCCCTCATCCTCTCCTTATAGTACACCCCAACACCCCCACCACACACACACACACACACACATGCACACACACACACAAACACCACCCATCTCTGAACTCAACCATATGGGGAGCAAACGAATGAAGTGTGAACACTCAAGAAAGATCAAACGAGTGTCAGAGTCCTGCGTGTTGCCAAATATGACATCAAGTTTGGCAAAGCAACAAATGCTGAAAATTCATGCTCAGAGTAGAAATGGATTGTTGGTAAAAAATAAATCTTTTACTAGACTCAGTTGCAGTCGAGCGTAGTCAGCGACTGCGCAACAAATTGCGTTTGTTTATGTTTATCTTTACATTTATTAGCAGACACTTTTGTTTAAAACAACGTACATTATATTTTAACCAAGGACCAAACTAAACACACCAGAGAGGTAGTTCACCCTTCCCTTCAGTATTCCCACAGAAACTCCACGCATGATTTTGTTTTTGTTTGTTTCCAGGTTTTCGGTGCCTACAGAGATCGCTTATTTTTACAGTGTACTCACGGAATGGGCACCTAGTGGTCATGAGGAGATGACTGCTGAATGTAACAAAAAATGTTATGGGCTTGAAATCACGTACAATCACTGACTGCACATTTAAGCATATATATCCTGTGGGTCTGTATAGGGTAATTAACAGTACTATGTGTATATGTACTTCTCATGTAAAAGCATAAATAATAGATGTTCCTCGTCTGTATCTTGTAACAGAATGTACTAATAATAAGTTACACTGATTTTACAACAGTAAGGGGCGTTGTTAGGCACGAATGTGGTCAGGCTTCAAACATGATTCAGCCAATCATAATCAAGGACCGGAACTATCCAATTTAGAAAGTACATTTTAGGCCTAGTCCACACGTACCAAACCGATCTTTTTTTCCTCCGTCTTCCCTGGAACCGTATCAAGAATATTTGCGTCCCAACGGATCCATCTCAACACGACCCAACACGTTACTTCATACCCTAGGCCTATAGGTGGCACTGTGTCTTTACAGAAATTCACCAAAACTTGCAAAACTTGCGCTTTAAAAATAGACAGAATAGGCTACGGCGAAATGGCTAGTGCAAGGAAACCAGAATTGTTTGTGTGGACTGATGGTGAACTGTCAACTGTAGTCAACTGTAAAACTAATAAACTTTATTTTACGGTTTGTGAAGGGTGCAGTCCCGTCCTTTATTTGGCTAACGCAGGTAGGCCTACTAATCACCTTTACTTTCTTTGGTTGTAGGATAGTCCGTGATTCACATTAGTTTTGGCTATCACCGCAATTAGGGTACTAAACGCAAGGCTTACCCAAGTTCTAGGCTATTCTGTCGCCACATTTATAATATTGCTATAAAACCTTCGTTAGTAACAGTCAATACTTTTGCCTGCATCAAATCGTGCATTCGCATTCAGTGTGCTACCATCGGCTTAACGTGAGTTCTAAGCGTCTTTGTATGATTATATCTGATTTCACTCAACTGTGAATGCATGTATATAGGCCTATGTTGTAAGACATGTAAAATAAATGAATGACACTGGCACTACGCACAAATTAATGTAGCCTAAACTTACACCGCACTTTCTTAATAACTTAAGTTCTCTCGCGTCACTGACAGTAGCTAGAATGCATAAAAAACACCGGGAAAAACAGTGTTCAGACCACCAAGTCATAAGCTATCGGCGCTGCGCAGCATCAGTTGTGATGTTTATCTTAAGTTAAGAGTGTAATCGTAGGTAATGTCATGTATGAAAACTAGTATTGTTAGGCAATTAAGTGAGAAGTGCAAGTCCAGGGCAGCTGAGGTGTGGCGATGACATCATCGATACGCAAGCAGGATGTGCGGTTTCGCTGTCTAAACGAACTCAAACGGGCTACGGTTTCAGATTTCTCCACTCTGGGACCAGGTTTCAGAAAAGTGCGGTTTCGGGCAGTGCGTTTACAGGATTCGTTTGGACGCTCGGCCAAGACGAAGCAAAACCTCTGCGTTTAACCTAAAAAGCGTCTCCGTGTGGACAGGCCCTTAGTCACTGAAATATTAGCCATTATAGAGGGCATATAATATGAATCACAATTCTTAACCTCCCTAACCTCCTAAAGTCCCATCTTACACCCAACACCAGAGTGCTTTCCCTGGGGACTCATCCCAGCCCTCTCCCCTCAGTTCGTGGTTCTCACCGCCTTCCCCAAGCTCTCGTTGCTGGGCATGTGCTCCAGGTCCACGAAGGGGTGGCTAAAGAACTGAGCAAAGGACATGCGAGTGGCCGGGTCTCTCTCCAGCAGCCTCAGCAACAGGTCTCTGCAGTCTCTGGATACACGAGCACCAACAGGTAGCTGAGGAGGGAAGACACACACGCACACACACACACACACACACACACACACACACACACACACACACACACACACACACAGAGAGAGAGAGAGAGAGAGGCAGATAAACGCAAACCAAAATGTATTCATATTTAGAAGAAACAATAGTTTTAAGAGTTTCTGTGATGCATCAGTGATGTGATGCATCACTTGCTCTGGGATCTTCATACAGTATGAGTATGATCAAATTGTTAAGAAAATAAGACGAGGTCACAAAACACAGCTGAAAACCTTATTGTGAACATACACGCCATCTAGTGGTTGTTTTAAGACTCACATTTTTTGTTAGTCAGTTTTGCAATAACCTTTACCTCTAATGATGCGCAAACACACACCAGGATCTTTGCAGATGCTGATACCGGCAACAGGATTAAATTTGACCAACCAACTTTAAAAAAAAAAAAAAAAAGAAAAAATGTTTTAAATAATTCTTTTTGGGCTTTTTTTCTTTGATTGTGAGAGGACAGGAAGCAAGTGGGAGAGAAAGACAGGGTGGGATTGGGAAATTACCCAGGTGAGACTCGAGCCGAGGTCCCTGTGGACACCTGGACCCAAGCTGGTATGGATGCTGTAGCCAGTTGCGCCACAGCACCCCCCTGGTTTATTAAATATTATTTGGAGCTACAATCAGTGTGCAGAACGTCCCACTTTTAAGTATAGATTTTACCACTACCATAGTTACTAAAACATCTTACCTCTATAGGTTTGTCACTGCGAATTTTGTCTTCCAGCTCAGCATATGAGCGGGACGCAAACGGTGCTCGCCCAAACAAGGCCTCTGCCACAAAAACAACAGACTTAGAAAGGGTTTGAGGACCAAGCCTTTTACTGAAAGAAACAGTAACAGAGTTACTAACTAGGCCATTTTTATTTTGTAAATTAAAGTGATAAATTTAAAAGTAACACTGGCTTGATTACTGAATTATTAAAACCCATGGTCTGTTCCCTCTCCATTAAAGAAGGGCAGACTAATGACTACCAAAACAATCTAATTTATTTAAATAACTCCTTAAGATATTCCCCTGCTGCTGTGTCAATATTGTATATATAAAAGGACTTTTATAGGGGGCAGATTCTCACCGTATAAAATGACCCCCACTGACCAGAGGTCTACGCGAGCGTCGTACTGCCTCCTGCATACCATTTCTGGAGCCATGTAGAGTGGAGAGCCGCGCAGAGCACTCTGCTCATCCCATGGAGACATGTACTGGGCAAAGCCAAAGTCTGCAAAAAAAGTATCACACACATGCAAACACACACACACACACATACATACAAACACACACACACACATGCATGCATCACACACATACAAACACATACACACATGCATCACACACATACACACACATTGTAAAAAACATTGTGTGTGTCAGTGTGTGTGTCAGTGTGTGTGTGTCTGTCTGTCTCTGACTCTGTCTGTCTCTCTGTCTCTCTCCTCTAGAACAAGGCCTACCTGCCAGTTTTAGCACATTGCCACTCAGTAGGATGTTCTGAGGCTTGAGGTCCAGGTGAGAGATATTTCGCTCATTCAGAAACTGCAGGGCACATGCTAAACACACAACAGTCAATCAATTTGAGATGACTCATCAGTCATGTTGGCATAACAAGTGTTATAATGATAAAGTTTATAGAGGCTTATAGGGGTTTCCTCATACAAGCTACTCCCTACCTATTTGTTGTAGGAACCGACGTGCCACTCTTTCTGGTAAGATGCGTCGGCTGCGGATGAAACGTGATAGGTCTCCGCCAGAACACCACTCCAGAATCAAGTAGATGTTCTCGCTGTCCCACTGTGCAGAATGATTGATTGATAGATAGATAGATAGATAGATAGATAGATAGATAGATAGATAGGATACTTTATTGATCCCCGAGGGAAAATTCAAGAATGCTGAACAACACCAGCCAAAGTTTGCCAATCATGCAAAAAAGTAGACGTGGCTACTGAAGTGGTTTATGACAATATATCTAACCTGAAAATCTTTCAGTTGGACAATGTGGGGATGGCGAACGGTTTTCAGGATCTCAATCTCAGTGAGTAGATTCTCCATTGAGGTCCTGTTCAGACTCTTCTTCGAGACCACCTTTACGGCCACCACCTCGCGACTGTCCACCTGTACACAAGGGAGATTCTATGAATCAATTCTAATGCATGTCGTGTAATAGCCTAGGCCTACTACAAACACATAAAATGATATGTTAACGACACCAACCTTCCGGTATGCTTTATAAACAGTCGCGTAGGTACCACTCCCGAGTTTCTCGGTGAGGATAAAGTCAGCGAGCTTCGGCGGTGCGAAACTCGAAGCCATACCGTCGAGCGCATTCAGCAACAGCAAGCTTTTATCCCAAGTGTTATTAGTGGAAGAATCTGAAGCAGGGGTTTAGAAATGTACGTTATTAAATATAGGCCTACGTCTAAATGTCACATGCTACTCCCAGTATGTGAAGGCACCGACAGCAACACCCTCTTTCTCTCTTTCTATATCCAGTTAGTTAGTTAGTTAATATGTGACACTGAATTCGAAAGTGTTCCATATGAACTCAAGTAGCCTAGCCTACACCACAAATATCAGGACTTTGAATGGTAAGCTGAATATTCATAACATTACATTGCCTCCCCACCTAACACAACACCAGATAAAATATAACACAACAATACCTAATGCTTTAAACAGCACGGTTGCTGAATGGCTCGCTTGTTTACATTTCCTTCTTCTGTGTACGCGTGCTGTCAGCTGAGGATCCAAATCTACCTCAAATCGACTATTGCCCACTAGTGATTGGATGTAGTACTGCATATCCACTAGTAGCAAAAAGGAAAATAAGCAACGACACCAATTTTTCGTCACTTTGTCAAGCAGATTTGAATGCAAATACATTTCTCTATTAATGTATGTAAATAAATGCTCCGCTCTCTTTTTATTTTTGTTATAACATTTTAAATAACTTAATTGCTCGTGTAATTAATTGGACCAACATGACATTTAAATGTTACATTATTTCTACATTATTGCTGGCTCCAGTATTTCACAGTAATTCCCGTTACTATATTGACCTGCAGTGTAAGAAATTGACCATAGGATGTCGCTGTGACCCTGGTTTCCATTGACCAGCTGTCCCTATCCCCTCCTCCTTCCCCTGGTTGGGATTTAAACATGGCGGAGCGCATGGCAGCACGTTTGGCTGCTCAGGAAGAACAAATAGAACTGTTAAGCAATGAAATTACATGGCTCCGTGATGGAATCTGTGGCGGACAGGACATATTCAAGGCCTTGGCCAGCAGCCCGGAGCTGGAGGAGCTTCGGACCGAGAACGAGAAACTGAAGTACCGGCTGATCCACCTCCGGCGGGGTCTGCGGGAGGAGCTAGCTTCAGAAGCGCGGCAAGGCCAGGCACCGGCTAAGAAAGGCCAAGACAAAAAGGAGAAAGCAGTGAGGGAAAATAAAAAAAACAATATTCAACAGAACCACACCCAACACAAGGTTTTTACTGTTTTTACATACTGATGTAGCTGTTCTGTCCCACTCCTTGAACAGGTTCAGAATACAACCTACGTCAGTGCAGCGTATTGCAACGGCATACAGCAATGTCAGTCTCAAAATAGCTCGAGTATGATTTGTCACTGCTGTCGAGTATTAGATGATGAGCATATCTTTACTTCGGAAAGTCATAACTGAAACGACACGCATGCAGACGTTTTGCCATTCTTTACACACTGAATTTTTAAACACTTGTTTCCCTTATCCCATTCGATTGTCTTTTTAAGCCTGCATCTTCTGAGGCCAAACCAGCTGATAAAAGCAAGAAGGAGAAAGCAGGAGGACAGAAAGGAGCTGTGGAGGTTTGTTATGTTATGATTATCAATCACCATCATGGCCCATCAACACAGAACATATTTGACTTGTTCAATCACCTTTGGCCCAGACTCAGTAAAGGCCCATAACCCTGGCTGGCTTCCTCTCCTCTCCCTCAGTTAAGCCCCTGGCCCAGCTACATACCAGAGCGTCTGACACTCTTTGAGGAGCTGAAGAAGGAGAATGATGCCCTGCTGGCAAAGCGTGCTGCGGAGAGCCATCCCATCTCAGTGGTGCTGCCAGATGGGCAGAAAGTGGAGACACAGGCCTGGGTGTCCAGCCCCTACCAGATAGCCTGTGGGATCAGGTGAGGGCTGAAGCTGACATGGGTCTCTTTGGTAGCCACTGTGTGTTTGTTTTTTCCTGGTTGAGTGACAGACACTGTTAATCTACAATTTGTGCTCATGTCCTCGCCTTAATTTTATTTTTGTGGAACTATCATTTCAGCACCACTCTGCTGTCCATTACACTGTCCACTGTGTTCCTTCTGTGATTCATCAAAATTCCACTGGCCATAACACGATTGTTTTGGGACAAAAACAAAACAGACAGCAATGTATTCAGTGGTCCACCATGATGTCATAGTTGTCAAAGATATTTAGCTAATCTGAACGCCATCATTTTTACAGTCGCAGAATCATTGCATTTCAAACTGATACGGGAAAGAATGTGCAGTACCAATTAACTAGTGCATATACCCCCATAAAAATGCCTTTTGATGCTAGTACCAGACATAGAGCATGTTTATTTTTTTATAACTGGTTTAAATGACCTTGTTCTTCATTTAGCCAAGGTCTTGCGGATAACTCTGTGATTGCCCGTGTGGACGGAGAGCTCTGGGACCTAGACCGGCCTCTGGAGAAGGACTGCTCTCTGGAGCTGCTGCGCTTTGACAATGATGACGCCCAAGCTGTGAGTGGTTTGCCCTAATGCTTTGCAAAATCTTTTATTTTGCTCACAATTTTTATTCTGAATCCTGAATTCCTTAACTTCATTACATGGATCGTAGGACTATCCTATACTATATCGAGCTTTTTGCTCTCATCAGCTGTAAGTTCACAGACCAAAAAATCAACGTGTCCAAGAAACAACACCATACCTATTTTACAAAAATGGAGTAGGCTCAGTTATGTTTTGGTGTTGCTTTGCTGTGTCTGGGCCAAGGTGCCTTAAAAAGCTAATGGCACTAAATCAGAGACTCTCTAATCAGGAGACACAGCACCTAAAGAATCCTCCTTAGAAATGTATGGGGTTAGGTCGTAACTATAGTTGTAACCCCAATATGGCAGTTGTCTATACATATCCAGCAACTTCCTGTTCCCTTCCCCTTCCGGTCACAACTGTAATAGCATTACACTAACCAGGCACCTCTTTCACTTCTCCTGGGCCAGTCACAACTGTACCGTTTTACTGCTTTAACCGTTTTTATGCTAATAAAAAAAAAAAAAAAAAAACGAAACCATGTATTAACCGCACCTGTGTATTATTAACCACACTGCCCAATAGCCCAATGAATCAGAATCAGACCGTGCTTTAATGATCAGGAAGAAAGAGGAAAAAGAACTGCATTCCCATTGTTGGATTCTCTGGTTGTTGCGTTGTGTTTTAGTTCTAATGTCTGTATTGAAGATGGTCAATAAAGCTTGATGGCGGGATCAGGATCGGCGATTAGATGATTTATTGTAGATGGTACAACAATGAATAACAGAACACAGGCTAAGTCTCAAACAGTAAAACTGTGCAGAGTCTAACAGTTGTGGTTGTTATTAGAAGCGGCTGCTGAGCCTTCCGACAGAAGTTGCTCCTCGGGTCGCTTCCTCGATCCGTCTCCGTGTCAAAACCTAAGACAAAGTCTGTTATACTAAAACATACAAACGTCAATCATGCCAACGTGGCAGGTGCCAACCAGTGTACAAAAAACGGCTCTGGACAGATGGAGATACTAGCCCGATACTCGGCCCATGTTATCACTGATGTTCCTCGGATGTTCCTAAACATCGGCCTGTATGACCTTCCTGCTGGTACACAGGCCTAAAGCACAGTTATGTACAATAATATGGACCTCTCCCTGTTGTATACTACACACAGAAGTAACATATGAACACATCAGAATACAGTGAGAATACCCCAGAATTCTACACCATGTATAGCTCGTCCCCATGTATTAACCTCATAGCTGAAGAAATTGAGCAAGATCAATGTATAAACCTCGGTTAATAGTCAGGAAATCACGGTAATAGCACTACACTAACCAGGCACCTCTGTCCCTTCTCCTGGGCAGGTCTATTGGCATTCCAGTGCCCATATCCTGGGGGAAGCCATGGAGAGGTTCTATGGGGGCTGCCTCTGCTATGGACCTCCGATAGAGAATGGTTTCTACTATGACATGTTTCTGGATGGACAGAGGTAAGTGGTTATCATTGTTATGGAGAAAGTGTGATGATGTTCCAATGTTTGTGAAAAGCCTAATTTATAAGGAAAGCCACAGATGTATTCTTTGTGTGTCCTGAATAAATCCTAATGTCTCTCTCTCTCTCTCTCTCTCTCTCTCTCTCTCTCTCTCTCTCCCCCCTCTTCTCCCTCCCCTCTTCTCCCTCTGCCTCTGTAGTGGTGGTGTGTCGAGCTCAGAGTTTGGGGATCTGGAGTCCATCTGTAAAGGCATAATGAAGGACAAGCAGCCCTTTGAGAGGCTGGAGATCAGCAAGGAGACCCTGTTACGCATGTTTAAGGTTGAGCACATAAGAAGCATTTGTTTATTATTGTGAGGTTGCTCCCATACACAATACACCCACTCTCTTACACCAATTTAAGGTTTCTTGAGAACTGTAACCATCAGTTTCTTGAGAACTTTAATCATCGTAACACATAGAACCCATTACAGTATGTGGTTTCCTGCAACACTGCTGTTGCCTCAAGTTTCCTTGTCTATGCCCCTTGGCGTTAATATAGCCCCGTTTAGCGCTTACACAGTACCCAGTTAGTTAAAAACCAACTAAAAGGGTCATGATCCTACCTGATCAACAGCTTGACACAGTATCATTGATCATGCATTGACAATGTCAGAGACTTCATTCTCCATATTATATGTCAGTGTACCATGAGTTTGAAGCTGTTATTTTAAGGTAATAGAACTGCATTGAGTTGCTTTAAGCCCACATTCTGTGGCTCTCAATAGGTTCGGTGGTTAGTTTGTACCACTTGACAAGTTCAGTTGTGACTTCTTGAGTACATCTCTGATATAGCAGGCTATGAGATGTTACATGCAGGTCAGCATAGTTGATCTGTTGACTGTTTGCAGATGTATGACATATCTCGTAGGCAGAGAAAATCTCCCAAACCACTGCCCACAACAGAGTCAGTGTTGTGATCAAGGAATAGATTAGATTAGAATAGATTTATAGATTAAATAGATAGATACATAGATAGATACTTTATTGATCCCCAGGGGAAATTCAAGATTCAAGATTCCCTTTGAAGAGTATTTTTAGTATTTTACTTTAATACATGGCGTGGCTACTGAATTTTGTAGTTTATTTGGATACACTTAAAATGAGGGTATTTGATATTTTATTTGAAAATACATTTTGTTGTATTTTTGCCCATCCCATGATCCAACTCAACTAGCATGTTATGTGTTCTTTTGTGGTTATTAGTACAACAAGTTCAAATGCCGCATCCTAAATGAGAAGGTTACCACCCCCACCACAACAGTTTACAGGTAAAGTGGCGTCATGTTTGTCCTTGTCCATTGTGTGTCCTTTGCACACACAATTTATCTGAAGTAGAAAACATCTCTTGGATCTGTTATAAAATGATCGTGGATGCTTTCACAGATGCGGGCCATTGATTGACCTGTGTCGAGGACCCCACGTTAGACACACTGGGAAGATTAAAGCCTTAAAGATCTACAAGGTTGGAGACTGAAGCATACATTTTGATAAGAGCGTGAATATGCTAGTGAATAGATGCATACATGGTGCTTTTTAAATATATTGAAAGCACTTTACGCCTAATTTCACCTTCAAGAATGTGTACACTCTCATCTCTTTGGACCCCTTTTGGGGAGATGAGGGGACAGGCAATTCACCATTGCATGTGTCTTTGTCCGCAGAATTCCTCCACATATTGGGAAGGACGCTCTGACATGGAGACCTTACAGCGTATCTATGGAATCTCCTTCCCAGACTCCAAAATGCTGAAGGAATGGGAGCGCTTCCAAGAGGAAGCCCGGAACCGAGACCATCGCAAGATCGGAAAAGTACGGGATAAATGTCTAGATAAATGTCCATGTGGACAACTGTGTGGTGCTGGAGAGCCTTTCATGGACACATTCTAGTGGTGTAAAGGTGAAAAAAAAGTCTCTTTAGGCGTAGCATGCTGTGTCACCATTACCTCTCAAAGAACAATTTTTATTAACAGTTGGTGGCAAGATATTTTTTGCCAAATGGTTTAGGTGGGTGGAATCTTAATGCCCACTGGCTGATGCGTCTGACTTGTTTCCCCTGTCGGCCTAATCTGATTGGTGTTCCCTTCAATCAGATATCACTTTAGCCGGTGTTATTGGCCCCCCTGGTGGAAATCTGCCAGGCAACCTCACGTACACAGTTATGAGGGGAAATGAATGTTTCTCGCTTGTGTCAATAGTCCCTTTTATTGGAGAGCTTCTGGAAAAAATATATAAAGTATATGAGGAAAGAAATAACTTCTTGATTGGCTCATTCCATGTGACAGGTTCATGAATTTAATGTTGTGCAAATGGTTCAGCAGGAGCAGTTGGCCATGAATTCATGAGCAGATTTGCCTCCATGTGTTTGAATAGTCCCCCGCAGAGCTGACAAGTCGCTGCAATTTTCTCCTAATGTGTCTTGCTTCTCGATCACAGGAACAGGAACTCTTCTTCTTCCATGACCTCAGTCCAGGCAGTTGCTTCTTCCTCCCCCGAGGGGCCTACCTCTATAACACCCTCACAGAATTCATCAGGGTAAAGACGCCATACTCTTTCTCACAACTCACATGTTTGAGTCTCTACAGTGGTCTAACAGATGCTCATTATGCATAGAACGATGACGTAAAACACTTTTGAGAAACTGTTTTTCTCATTTAATTATAGTTTGTGAGTCAATCCACTTTCCATTGTAGTTGTGTATAATGTCCTTGGACAATTATTGTTTACTTATATGGGTCACAGAATGGATTGTGGAATTGCAGGTAATTGCTAGGAGTACAGGGTGCATGTGGGTGCTATGTAAAATATCTAAAAAAATCTAAAATAAATGCTCCTTCTTGCTTTCCTCCCTCTGCTGTCCTTTGCTGTAAAATATCTTTCCAGGAGGAGTACTGCAGACGAGGCTTCCAGGAAGTGGCCTCACCTAACATCTACAACAGCAAGCTGTGGGAGACCTCTGGCCACTGGCAGCACTACAGTGAGAACATGTTCTCCTTCCCCGTGGAGCAGGATATCTTTGCTCTGAAGCCCATGAACTGCCCTGGTCACTGGTAAAGCCTCAGCATCTGATAGCCTGGGTTAAACACTCGTCATCTCAGTATTTCTTTCAGACATATGTTAAATGTCATATAATTTACTGTATTTATGCATGTTACTATATCTATGCAGGTTACTGTATTTATGCTTGTTTATTCATTTTCTTGTGTTTGTAGGCAAGACTTGACTTTATTCAATAGTTGTATTTGCATATATGTGTCTTCTTCTTTATATTTTAGTAAACAGTCCAAGAAATATTATTTGATAATACCTTAGACGTCCCTTTGTATATCTGAGATATGTATGTTGTAGAGGGACTTTAAATATGTAGAGCATTTTCTTCTACTTCTTCTTGATCAACCATCTACTTTTCTTCTTTCTCCTCTTCATCACTCTGATCTCTGGCGCCTGGCCCAGTTTGATGTTTAGCCATCGGCCCCGGTCATGGCGAGAGCTGCCTCTCAGGCTGGCTGACTTCGGGGTCCTCCATCGTAACGAGCTGTCGGGGACACTCACTGGGCTCACCAGGGTGCGACGCTTCCAGCAGGACGACGCCCACATCTTCTGCACCATGGAACAGGTAGTGAGCCGAAAGATTAGGTCATATTATGTAAGGGCTTTTTGAACAGTAGACTGAGCAATATTACAGAGGATGACATGTAATAGGTTTGGGTCTTTTGGGAGTGTTGAATGATTTGTTGCTTTTCGCTTTGTTATTTCTTTCTAACCTCAATTTTTTTGTTGCTCTCAATCAATTTTCATGTCATTTCCTTTCATTTCTCCTTTTTTCAGTCGCTCGTGTTCTCTCTATCCCCCCCCCCTCTCTCTCACACCTTCCCACCCCACCCCCACTGTTCTCTTTTGTGAGAGTGTTCTCAGGCTCATGCTGTTCCCTCCCCTACAGATTGGGTCCGAGATGAAAGGTTGCCTGGACTTCCTGCGCTGTGTCTATGACGTCTTCGGCTTCTCCTTCCAACTCAACCTCTCCACACGTCCAGAGAAGTATCTGGGTGACATTGCTGTGTGGAACCAAGCTGAAAAGGTTCAGTACTGTGCACAGGTGTTAGGCACCCATTAGATTTGTTGTTTTAGCAATGTTATGATGACCATATATATATATATATATATATATATATATATATATATTAAAAAAAACATGTGCATTTCTGGTTCAGGTTCTAGTCGTTGTTAGGTCTAGTTGGTTGTTTTTGCAGTGATATAATGACCAAACCTTGGGTTGTTGGTCATTATAACACTGCTAAAACAACAAATCTAATGCTATCTTGAGACTGAAATTGAACTGGTATCAGAACAAAAACTACATTTTATGTGTATTTAAATGACCTGCTGTGTACATATTTCCTGTGTTCATATTCCTCGTCATATTCTAATTAAGAAATAAGGGTCCTTAATAAAACAAAACATGAAAGGTGCCTGAGACACAGAACTGAGAAGAAGCTAGTCTTCCTGACATACAGCCTGTTTGTACTCTATAAAATGAAATGACTATTTTTGGTCTTTTCAATATTTGATCTGAATTTGAAATACTTATTTTTTTATTGCTATGCTGAGCTTTCATTATTCTCTCAAAGCAACTGGAGGATAGTCTAAATGAGTTTGGGGAACCGTGGAAACTGAACCCAGGCGATGGAGCTTTTTACGGACCCAAGGTAATGCACTGATAACATTTATTGTAATTGTACAATGTGTATACGGTCAGAAAATTGATGTAGGGCCCTCTGACTCACACCTAGAAACAGTGTGTGTGTGTGGGTGTCTGTGTGTGTATACAATGACTGAATGCCATGTTCTATGACCACAGATCGATATTAAGATTAAAGATGCTATTGGGCGCTACCACCAGTGTGCCACCATCCAGCTTGACTTCCAGCTTCCGATCCGCTTCAACCTGACCTTTGTAGGGTGAGTCATCGCCCGCCCTTTTGAACTTCATCAGCCTTTGAAGGACACAGTGCTGCTGACTTAGAATCTAATTTTAAAAGAAGCAGCATTTACCCAGCGTGGGAGTTAGCATTAGAGAAAAAGAGAACTGATATCTAAAAGTGAATATGAAATGAAGTGATTTTCTTTCCCCCCCCACTTTTTCTTCCTTCTTTTATTTCCAGGAAAGATGGAGATGACAAAGCTCGACCTGTCATTATTCACCGGGCCATCTTAGGCTCAGTGGAGAGGATGATTGCCATTCTCACTGAGAACTATGCTGGGAAGTGGTACGATCAATCACAATCAGACCAAATCAAAAAGCTATGGAAAAGACTGTCATGGTCTTCGTTGTATTTCTGTCTAAATATGTGTTGTTATGGCTTTTCCTTCCACATAAAATGTCTCAATGGGAAGGCTCTGGATTTGATCAGTCATCTGTCACTCTAAATTCATGTATTCCTTAATAATGAGTCATTCTGTGGACATTGACACATAGTGATGGTGCAGCTAAAGGCAGAGGCTATTGTCAGATTGTGTTTTGACAAGTGTGATTTTGTTGATGGCGGCTGATTTTCCTCCTCGTCTTGCAGGCCGCTGTGGCTCTCCCCACGGCAGGTGATGTTTGTGCCTGTCAATCCTTCCCTGGAGGACTATGCCAAAGAGGTACCCTTTCATTTCCTCGAATGTGTTTTTTAGTCCCCTGGTTATTAGTTGTCACACATTCATTTTTTTTCATATATTGATTATAGATGTCCGTTCATCATTTCTCCTTTAATTCAGTGGTTGCTGTATCTCATGTTTTGAAATGTTGGGGAGGCAGCACTGGTTAGCTCTGACTATTTTTTCCCTACTTCAGTTATGTAAGCGGTTTGTGGAAGCAGGCTTCATGGCAGATGCCGATCTTGACTCAGGCTGTCTCTTGAACAAGAAGATCCGCAACGCCCAGCTTGCGCAGTACAATTTCATCTTAGGTGAGAAATTATTCAAGTGTGCAGAAATAAACATAAAAACATAGCTTATTAGTATGCTGCGGTCAGTCAGTCAGTCAGATGTTCTTCCTCCCAGCTCCCACCAGAGGAGCTTGTGCTGTGGTGGTAGTGTGAGGGTGTTGGGAAAACTGTTTTGCTTGGCTGTGTCTTGAGCATCTTTCTTTCCCCCTGGTGTTTTGGCAGTGGTTGGCGAGAAGGAGAAGATGACTAACACCGTGAATGTGCGCACCAGAGACAACAAAGTGCACGGAGAGCTCTCTGTCGAGGAGGTTCTAGCACGGTTGACCCTGCTGAAGCAGTCGCGTTGCCGGAACGCAGAGGAGGTGTTCTGAACTGGAGCCGGACCAGCGCCTCGTTAGACACCATGTGTGCCGTTGAGTCACCACTCGAGTTTACCAGTGACATTAGACAGGGAGACATCTTAATCTAAAATAGGAATAGGTGCGATTTTCTTTTTGTCTTTTTTTTTTTTTTGTGAACACAGAAAGGAAGCGAGGTGGGCAAAAGGTCTAGTGAGGTCATTTTTTGAGAAAGGAGACACAAAGGATACCTTTGACTGTAAGGTCATTGTACTTCCTCTGTAGAGAAGAAATTGTATCCATTTGACTGACTAGCCATTGTGTTGTCAGATTGCTTTGGAGAAATACTTAAGCTTAACTGGGACACTGAAACACAATGGCTATCAGATCAACTGGGCAATATCAATCATGAAGGGAATGGCACGGAGTCAGTAAGATAAAATCATGTTGTGTTCAAAGACAGATGCACATTTATATTGAATTAATTTTGTGTATGTCAATGAAGGATTTGTATTTAAGCTCTGTCTCCATGTAATTGTTGTGCTTCTGGACCTTTGAAATAAACCTTTGACCATTATGCTCACATGTATTTTACTTGTTTGTTCAAGTAAGTAAGGTTTACCAGTGCAAGGTGGTTGCGTTTTAATTTGTTAAATTAACGCTAGATCGCTGAACTCGTTGCATTTGTAATCCATGTTCAAAACTGTCTAATGTAGGCCTACTAATTGGGGACAGGACAAATCAATATTATACAGTCTATAGGACAAACGGACAAGGACAATGGGAAGGTTTGGGGGCGGAGCGTTTGGCTGCTGAGGAAGAGGCTGGCATGGCTGCCCTCCGCTACCTCTGGTGTGTTTGGAAGGGCTATAGCATCATGAAAGCCTATGGAATAGTTTTACTATTAATCACAGATATTTGCCTGAAATCTGTTCACGGTAAGGGTAAGGTCATATGTCTTATATTTCTATATAAGAGCTGATGACACGCATTCCGTTTGCCAAGCCAGCGTTATGCTAACGAATCAAGCTGGATAGGTAACGTTAACTGTTAGCTAACTTTAACTAACGTTACTAACTGGCTGTCTCGTGTTATACTGAGAATTGGGAATGAAGACAAATGTCGTTACTCCCTGATCTTTTCAACACTTAGCAGCCAAGGTTACAAGTGAGATTAATCTTTCTGAGGAGCCACGGGCTTCTCTAGCATTCATATACAACGTTAGCCATCTCTGTTGATATGAAATGCTAACAGTTAACTTAAATTTGCGATAGCTAACGTTAGCTAGCTAACACATCAGCAACTTAGCCAGCTTGCCGTGAGCATAACATGTTCTAACGTTAACGTTATGCCTCTAATATAACATTACAATGACAGTAGGTATGCAGTTGTTGGGCCTTTAAATAAGCAGATGTGTAAATGCATACAATCATAAAAAGCTCACAGCAGCATTGGTGTTGACGTCTTTTAAGTTGAACGTTGTTTTCCATCACGGGGCAATGTGACTTAACGTCATTTAGGCACACCTTTCTACCCTTAGATTATTCACTGTGTCAGTGTCATAAGTCAGCAGCCTTACTTTGTCGCAACACCCATTTTAGTGTAGTCTATAGGCGTTTTTATCCGTTTTTAAACTGCATGTTTACCTTAACCCTATCACCTTAACGTGGTTTCTCGTGGATCAACAATGCCAACAATGTAGTTTATCAGCATTCCCAGACATAACATCGTATGTTTAGTAGTTCAGTGACATGTCATGCTTGCCTTGTACGTACTGTACAAATCCGTTTAGACACATGATTTTGAACAACTCGACACACGATGTTTTATGTTGCAGGGTACTTGAGCTCACCGCATGTGGGCCAGGAAGCCTTCAGTAGAGACGCGCAGTATAGTCCTGTCATCACTAGTCCAGTGGTACCCGCTGTCTCCTCCGGTAAGACTAATACTTACACAATATCTGAATTCCACACATGATCTGTGCTGTATGTTGTATGGGGAGGAAAATCTGTTGTTTCATCTCACCCACAGCTTCTCCTGTTCAACCAAATGGTGATACCTCCAAGTGTCCCAGTGGTGGGCTATGCAGCAAACTTCCTGCAGACTGTGTTACATGCAGTTACCAAGAGTACAAACTGTCCAACTGTAGCTATGGAAGACCTGCATCTTTTTCTTGCAAGTCCAACAAGGGTGTCCATTGCACAGTCAGTTTTTCTTTAATTCATAATTCTTTATAATTCTTTAATTTTCTTCATGGAACAATGCCTGTGTGTGTGTGTGTGTGTGTGTGTGACAAATCAGTGCATCTGAGGGGCAGCCAATTGACCTTCTGTTTGCGGTGCTTGTGTTTACTCTCAGGATGAATCGGGTAAACAGCAGACAGAATTTAACCAGACCATAGCATGTCAATTCTGCTGGCAACTGGACCCATCTCAGTACCGCTGCAAGAACGAAACCAACTGCATGACAGTGGCTTGCCCACGCAGGCGATACAACACCACCTGCAAAGTGTTGGATCACGTCCACTGCTTGGGTAGGTCCAAGATGCATGTGATGGATGTTTCTTAAATGTGATGGGATCTGGGGAAACCCATCACAGGCTTGAAAGTGCAAAGGTATCTCAGTTTGTATACCACTGCTAAAAGAAGAACAAAGTTGTACTTTTGAGTTCACCTCACTGTGGGTCATATCACTGCATAAGATTAGGAGAGTTTCAATTGCACGGGAGCAATACGGGAGGGAGGGTGAGGAAGTAGCGAGCTAGCTCTCTATTTTGTTTGAAAGTCAACAGAAGTGACGTTACCCAGCATCCCTTAGAGCACCTTTAAAAATGTAATCTATAATAAAATGGTTTATTGTGTGTTTAGCCACTCTTGGCATTTACACCCTAACATACAAGCTTTATATCTTCTATTAGTGTGGCCATAGTAGTGGTGGAAATTATGTGTATTATGATTACAATCAGATTATCAGACAGTTATGATTGGGTTTATGACTTGACTTGGAATTTGGGGAACTAGGCCTTGAGTTAAATACATTGCCTTTATCTCCCCAGGGAAAAGAGAGTTCAAGAAGCGTTTGTTCTGCAACTGGACCGGGGGATACAAGTGGTCTACAGCACTGGCATTAAGGTAGTAATCCCATGATTCATTGTTATTGACAGCCTGGATATCTGGGCTCTGCAGCTACAGTTTTACACATTATGATTTTAGCTCTAAACACACACGTTTTATTGTCTTATTTGGAGTTGCTTTGAGAGTCATATTGGATTGAGAAAAGCTTGCCATAGTTTTTTATCCATTAGCATCAGAGACTTCTATTACAAGCTATGAAGTCCTTGTCAAACACGGCACTGGAAGTCACTTAACTAATGAGGGAACCAATGACACCTTTTCATTCAATATTCAACACATGCATTAATGCAGTGTGCCTTGTGTTGCTCATGGCCATTACTCTCTTTTGGACTGTAACATTTATCCTGTGATAAATAAGCCCAGCTCATGCCTTGTCTGTGTTCCTACGCAGCATCACCCTGGGTGGTTTCGGTGCCGATCGGTTCTACCTAGGCCAGTGGCGCGAGGGCCTGGGCAAGCTCTTCAGCTTCGGCGGCCTGGGTATCTGGACGCTGATAGACGTGCTCCTGATCGGAGTGGGCTACGTGGGGCCGGCAGACGGCTCCCTCTACATCTGATTGGCTGGCCCAGCGCGAGGTGGACTGGTTGCAGGAGGTGGTGAGGAATGCGGTGGGTGGGGGACAGTGGAACGACGGCGCGCCAGGTCTTTGGATCTCTTGTCCAGTCCCCCCAGGTCACTTTAGACTCCTCTCTCTCTCTCTCTCTCTCTCTCTCTCTCTCTCTCTCTCTCTCTCTCTCTCTCTCTCGCGCTCTCTTTATTTATCTGTATCTCTTTCTCCCTCTCTGTATGGACTCTCTCTCTCTATGCGCAAGAGATCAAATGAGATCCCTGTTAGCACATGTCTGGCCAGCCAAGCTCCCACCGCAACAGCCTCCTGCTCCCATCTGCCCTCTGAGAGGACTCGGAGCTCCGCTTGTCTCCACTGCGGCCCACGCGTGTCAAAACAGCTCCCCCTCCACTTCACGTCACCCTTCCCCTCCCCCTCCCCCAAGCTTTGTGGTGGGTCACTCGCGGAGAACTGCTCCAGGATGGGGCCTGAGCGTGCAATGAGTCTTTTAAGTCATTGGTTATATGCATTATACATTCCCGTGAGGGGAATGCCATTGAGGATTTACACTGATGGGGGTGCCATAGATATTGTTTGCACATCAGAGTTTGTGAAGCGACTGCCACACGGTTGAACCTGAATGTGAGTTGCCCGCTGAGAACTCAAGTGATGGTTGGTTGTTAATGTTTTTATTTATTCGTTGTGGGCTGTGTGACTGGAATGACTTTTCCATGGCAGTATGAAGGACGCTGAAGCACCATATATGGTTTATGTTAAATACTCACGGAAGACAAACTCCAAATGCATGACCGGTCAGTGATGATAAATGGAACAGATGTTATGGATGCTCTCCTTTATTCTGGTGCACTGATACTTACACAGATCTGCCAAGGCATGCTGTAGTGTTCCTCCAGTGTCTTTTTGTGTTGTTGTTTTCTACTTCTAAGGAAATTTAATGTTTTCTGTTGAACTGTTAAAATGCTCTTATTTTGTATGCAGAAAAACAATCGAGTTAAGACGTGATTCAATTAATGGTTATGATCCATTGCGCTTGTGTGCATGGTTAAGTACATAACTGATCAAAAAATAATTACTGTCAGGCATCACATGTTATCACATCTTGTCACAACAAGTTTTAAGATTAAATAAACTCTTGGTTATGTTTCATGCTAGTGTATTTCTTTGAAAGTTGACCTGAAAACTAGTCTGCCCAAGTAGATACCCAAACTTAGCCTTTTAAATGCCATTAACACACCATGGAAGACCGCAAAAAAAGACAGAAACATTTATTTGTGCCCTCCAGCAATGGTGTATATCTACTCATAATGGTTAATTATTCCAGAGTTGTTTATTGACCTTGAGTTTTTTCCATAACTTCTGTATTATACATGAGTCACCTAAAAGGTCACTCCACCCTACCAGTCCCCTAAAGCTGTGTTAACACAAATATGCTATTTTTCACAGTCACCACGACTTTGTTGCATCGCACTATTGACAAAGTATTACAAATTATGACCAGAGAGAGCAAAGATCCTCACTTTCCCTCTCTGCTGTTGCATAACAATACCACGCCAGGCACGAGTCTCCGTCATCCACAATACCACGCCAGGCACGAGTCTCCATCGTCCATGGTGGGACAGATTTTTCTCCTGAGGAAATGAGGCAGCGTAGTGTAGTCAGACACCATACATGCATTGCCCTTGCTTCCTACCATCGGTGCCTTTGCTTAAACTTACTCCCCCTCACACAAAACCTCCTACACAACAGCAGTGTATGTGTGTGTGTGTGTGTGTGTGGTGTTGACAGAGATCCAGCTGGCTGCCTCTGCACTGTTACTGGAGTGTGTGTGTGTGTGTGTGTGTATGTGCGTGTTGGTGTGGGAGTCTGTGGTGGGCCTCCTGATAACCAGCTGTGACCTCTGCCCCTTATGAGTCATCACCATGCTGTGAACTGTTTTGTCTCTTTTAAGTGGAGGTTCCATAGTAGATGCCTGTTCCAGTGAAGGCTAAGATCAGACTTTACATGAAGTTAGTTTCTTTGTCTCGCTGTAGAGGTTGGTAATGATGGTCATTACAGGCTCGCAAAAAAGTAGCCTAGTTGTTGGAGGGGGAATAAAGAAAGCACCACGTGGAACAATCATCCAGACCAATGATCAGGTGTAATTTTACGCTAACGACGCAAGCCAGCCATTCATAGTCCCGATTCAATAACAATATTTAAAGACTAACGTCACATAGCCTAAGCCATTTCATAAAGATAGCATGTCTGGGGGAACGTCATTATTTTGAATTGCAGATGCCGAATGCAGGGCGCAGGGGAGCAGATCCGCAGTGACTGAATAATGGGTTGTTCAATTAGTGTTACATAAAAACAATGAGCATGGAGACGGCATTCAACTTCTCAGTTAGGCCTACTCTTCTTCTGCACCCTTTTGTCAGAGTTCCGTGCCCAGGTTCAGCGCTGCCTAATTGCAGCACATTTCCATGTCGATTTCGGCAGGAGTTGCGCTTCCATAGATGTGGCTGGTTGCTAAGAAACATCTGAATGCCATGCGCTTACTAATTGTATCCTAGAATGTAATGAAGCTGAAATACCGGCGCCTCATTTCCGACGACCCCTTCGTACACCGTGCCGCGTTTGTACTTTCTGCTGATTTCCGCACTGTGCCGTTTCCGACGTGCCCCAATCACACTCCGCCAGTCGCTCGAGAGCGGTCCATCTGTGCAGATTCACACCAGCAAAGCTCACACGCTCGAGACGCGGCTGTGCGTGCGCTCACGCGCATAGCCTTGGCAGACCATCGCAGCTGTGTTAGGGGATGCAAATCCATGTGCCATTCCCATTTGCCATGCCCAGGCCTGGTAGTAAAGTAATTTGCTGAGGTGGGAATGATGCCAAATGTAATGGAACCATGGGCAGATTATGAACTTTCGGGCCCCACACTAATTGTTGCATATGTGGGGAGGGGGGGGGGGGTTAGGGGTAAATTTGTTTGATGTGATTTCCTGTATTCTGGTGCATTTTGGGGATAGCCAACACTAAATTCAATCAGATTCATAGCCTACATCCTGATTTGTTGATATTGAGGCAATGATTCCATGCAAAGGCTTGGGCTTCTGGGCCCCGTAGGCCCGTGCAGTAATCCATCCCTGAATGGAACATATCAAACTAGGTATAGCTTACAGAACAAAGCCTGAAGAAAAAACAACAACCACTGAGATGCCATTTCGGTGATTTATTTGTATCATAGCAAATACACGCTGTACATTGCCCCAGTTCATGAGTAAAGGCAAGTGTTGGAGAGAAGGTTTGCCATGATGTGGACGTCCCTTCGCGTATCCCTTTACTCAACATGCTACAAATGGACAGGAAGCAGCAAAACCTCGAGCCAAGGAAGAGAACCCTGCCATGACATACTGTCTTTGATAAACAATAGGCCTAGTAACCACTAAAATAAAAAGCATTCTCCAAAAGGCAAAAAATGGAAAGGGGGAAATAATAAGTTAAACCTAAAAACTTTAAATTAAAAGAAACAAATAAAAAAACAAAACAATTACCATTGAAACTGTATGGCAAAGGGAAAGGTTATGGCCACAGATGAGTGCAATTGCCACTTTTCCTTTTTTAACAAAATACAGGAAGTGCTATGGTGATGCTTCATACACCACACACCCCTAAACCACACTATAAACATAGACAACATTCAAAAGACTGTCGTTTGTGTAACATTACTCACACATACATTAACACGCATACACAAGAGGACAGCGATGTAAAGGAAATAGAAAAACTGAAAGTGCTTCTGAAGTTCATCCCTAATTAGAACTTCAGACACCTGTGGAGGTGGCAACTCAAATACTGAGGAGCTTGCTCTGTAAGTTCTACATATATAAATTACTTTACCATCAATTTCTTCTCTAGCAATACTTTTTTTACAATATCAATTGGAAAAATGAAGAAAAAAAAAACAAAATCCAAAATAAATGATCACAATGCATGTTATTAACCAAAGTGTATAAAAAGTATTACAAAGACAAAAAGACCAGACTTCAAAACGACTCAAACTAAATGTTTTGGTGGCCACTTCAGTGTTTGGAGGGTAAAGAGGTGAGGGTTTGGGTAAAGGGATTGATTGGCTGAGGATTTGGGGATGGGAGAGTCTTGTAACTGGCTGAGAAGGGGGTAACTATTGGGTGGTCCTAGGATGCATCAAGTTTGCGTGGTGACAGTCTTTACCCGGTCGCTCATGGCGGGAGGGTGGAAGCCTCGGGTCCCGTCAGGCCCGCGAGGCAGGCGCACTACCCCAGGAGGAAGGCCGTCGGCATTCTGGATCTTTCGACCCAGCATAGGGCTCCCCACGGGGCTGCTCTCCTGAGAGGCCACCTGCTTGCGCCGCTGCACCCAGGGGCTCCCCGAGGGAGTCAGGCTGCTGTCCGAGGAGTAGTCGGCCCAGCGCCTGCCCGGCTCCGGGCTGAGTCGGCCCTCGCTGGCCAGTGGAGACTTGTGGGGGGCTTTGCGCTGTGAGCAGGGGCTGGCGCGCGGGCTGGACCAAGGGCTGGAGCGCGGGGACACCGCCGGGCTCAGGTGATTGTTCTGGAAGCCAGCACCGCCACCGGACGTGGGGCTGAGCTTGTTCAGAGAGCGCGTCTTGCGGGCCAGTCGTGGCGACGTGGGGTTGCTCTCAGTCTCCGAGGAGCTGCACGCCGAGTCGTCGCCGAACTGCAGCTCCCGCACACGGCTGTTGAGTGAGCGACTCTTGCGCATGCCCATGCCCCCCTCCTCCCGCTGTAGCCGCTCCTTGGACACCTTCTTCTTGGGTGGCTTGGTGCCGATCAGCACCACCTTCAGGCCCAGCGGGCTGGCGCCCTCCTTCTCGCCCCCGACCACCTCGTGGGCCTTCACGGCCGCCTCAACCTCCTCGAACTCCACGATGGCGCACTCTTCCTTTCCCAGCTGCAGGTAGCGCCCGCTCAGCTTCTTCAGATCTGCAGGCAAGTCCTTCCCGGGCTTGAGCACCCGCACCGAAGCGATCGGCCCGTACGTCCCGAAAGCCTTTAGCAACAGCTCCATCAGGCGCTCCTGCTGTGTCGACCCACCCCCATTGGCCCCCGCGTCCAATGCCCCTCCCTGCAGTGCCACACCCAGCTCGGGCCAGCGGTTGAGCTCACTCAGTAGAAGCATGCGACTGGGCAGGGATTCACTGGCAAACACAGGGACTGTGGTCCTGCGGCGCACCTTGCGCCCTTCGTCGTTCAGCTCCAACAGCGTAGACTGGCGCAGGGCATAGGCTGTGGTTCTCCAGTCCCGGGTCAGATGCTTCACCTGCAGGGAGAAAGGCGGGTGAGAGCAGGAAAACCAATCACACACAGCGCAAGAAAAAGGATGTGGCTGATGCAACTTCCTCTCATGAGTCATGACTGACAGTTTGAAAAAAGAGGATGTTACACTGAGCTGATTAACACTTTATGGTCATAGTGGATTTCTGTGACGCTATGCGATTACAATGTGTTCACAATTTATTGTGACAACAGTCTTTGCTGATGCTAGCATGTGCCTCTCAGCACAGTGCCTTGTGAAAAACAGAGCAATGGCAGCAATAACAGAAACAGAGCTATTACACTATAAGCAGGGTAATCATGCTGGAGCCTCTAGCCGGCTGTTGTGATCAGTTAAAGGATTGTACATCTTAGAAAGCCTGGAGCATGCCATGTTGAGAGACCATCACAGTGCTGTTGCACAAGTCTCTTCACTGAAAAGGAAGAGGGTTCATTTTTCTATTTCATCCTTGCATGGATCAGTGCATTCTATTCCATATGCATGGAGTGAGTCTCTGTGTGTGTGTGTGTGTGTGTGTGTGTGTGTGTGTCTGAGAAAATACCTTTTTGAAGGAGGTGAGCAGCTTGACGCTGACGAAGCCAAGCTTGTTGCGTCTGACATGTTTGAGCAGGAAGGCGTCATGTTCCAGATTCTCATCTGACAGGTAATACTCAATCTGGGCCACCAGCTTCTGTGTAAGGTCTGGGTCCGGGGGCTGCCAGCTCTCCTCCTCAAGTTCACCCCCACTCGTGCCAGCCCCACTGACGTTGGAGGAGAGGGTTAAAAAAGAAGAAAAAAAGACGAAAGGAATGGAATACAGAAATAGTGAGAGGGGAACAGACAGACAAAAGTAAAGAAACAAAAACAGACAAAACAAAGAGAGACAAAGACCGTCATAAACAAAGAAAGGAGGAGGCGAGTGCATGTTGGAGAGAAAATAAATTCCAAATTAGGGTGACCTAAATGGCTGTGTAGATGTCAACACATGACACATGACAACGCAAAAAGCCTGGGCGGGATCTGAGGGGCGTTTTTGGAACAAGTCCCTGCAACATGCTTTTTCGGATTCAAAATTCCATCGTCAGTCAGCCTGCCTGACCATCAACAGCTTTCTGCGCCAGGATCTGAACACCACAAACTGTCCAGCCAACATCAGTGAAGCAGCCAAGACCTCTTAATCTAGAGTAAACCCACACACACCGAGTGTGAGACAGAAACGTGTTCTCAATCAACTGTTTCTACCTTTAGAACTATCAGACAGGACTATTGTTAAGGCTTAACATTTTTATCCCGCTGATCAAAACACTGGCTGCTAAAAAAAATAAATGTGAGTCATCGCCTCCTCCCGCTGCCTACATTCGCTTTCTAATAGCTACCCAGCGCGAACAGCAACCGGCTGAAGTGGACGGCACCCTAGACGACTCAGAGTGGCATAATCAACAATTGGAGGAAAGGTCAGGAAGGAAAGGCCTTTAAAAATAATACAAAAGGTGATCATTCACCATGCCTCCTACACACAAGCAATCAATTAGCCCCAGGCTATTCGCGCTGGTGCTTCATGTCCACACTGGCCAGCTGTCAAGAAAGTATCCTTAGGCACGGACATGTGTGGAAGCCCAAATAAACTGGCGATGAGAATCCGACCGCGAGCCATTTGGACGGCGAGGCACGCGAACCTGATTTGTTGCATCAGGTGGCAACTGTTGTGCTGGGCACTAAAGGAGGCTTAAAACCTTCCTGATTGGTTAAAAGGGGGTAGCCTAAGGGCAGAAGCTTGAACGTGTCAGAAATCGAGGGCCAGCGAAACATGACACAGGGGATTGGATCAACAGGTCTGAAGGTGCCATTCTTGACCTGGTTGGCAAACAGTCGAGATTTACGTCAAAGGGAAGGGATTAATTGAATGACTTTCCAGAGCTACGTCCAAGTGTAACATATCAGTACTTTAACCATTTAGGTAGGCCTATCCATATTCGCTATAGGCTTCCTGGCAGCCAGTAATCACGATTCACAATCAAATAGCCCAACATCAATGGTCTCTCGGACACAGTGTAACTGTGTAGGCTGAAAAGGATACATTGTTAGAATATGCGGTTACTTTGTAAATAGTCTATGACGGACTACTTCTAAGCAATAACCTACCTTGATTTGTCATGTCGTCCAAATTCGTCGTCGCTACCGCTTCCTCCATGAATATCCAAATGGTTTACCGATACCTCCTCGTCAGGTTCTAACTCCTCGTCCTCTGCTGCCTGAATAGCAACAGTTATAGTCACTTGGGTGCCCATCTCCGACTGGTGCTGGTCCACCGTTATCACCTCTTCGTTTACAGTCAGCCCGACCAAGTCTGATACAGACTGGCTGGGGAGCTCCATGGTCGTACTCATGCTGCCTGAGGTGAACGTGTCTCCTGTCAGTACGTCCGCCTCCGTTGCAAAGGCAGTGCCTCCCCGACTGCTGACGGAGTTGGCGCTCGAATCGAAAGCAACGACGGGGTAAGGGTTGCAAAAAGCTTCAGGCTTTTGGCACAAGCGCTGATGGAAGGCGAAGGGAGCCCCGAAGATGCGCTCCACAGCTTGCCAGAGCTCCCGGATTCTACCCCACGGAGAGCCCTGTGGTGGCGGCGCGGAGCTGTTAGCAGCTAGCGAGACACAGCTAGGAGCAGGGGAAGCGAAGGGGATGGAGTCGTCTTGTGGTGTTACTTCCTGATATGTAAGAGGCTTTTTCCTTTTGAAACGCGCCCTCGGATTGGGCCATGGCATCTTTCCGCACTCATCCCCAACCCACCAGCAAAATGCGAGCTGAAGCCAGGAAGGAGGCAGGAGGAAAGCAAGACAGCGGAGAAACGCGTGTGTTAATGCGTGCATATTCTTTGTCCCTGTTCCTTTGTCTATTTTATTTGGGGAGTTCGTTACCAGTTGATCATTGTCTATATATTCGTGACACGTTCATAAATTCAGGTGATAACAATAGTGTAATTAGGGAAAATGGGCCAATCAGCGGCGTCAGCAGCGTCGACCCACTTCACCAGTCTTGTAAATTGGATAATCGGCTTTGGCATTTAGACCGGAGGAGATTTGCTTGCGAGGAAAGACGAAAATAAAGGACATGAGAAGAGTATTTGTCCTTCTAAGATTCTTGATATTAATTAACATGTGTGTTTTGTTAATATGATAAACAGCAGTTGTACATAGCATTATTAAGTCCCCTTCCAAATTATCCTGCATTCAATATGCATCTAACTAATATTTTTCACTGAACAAAGTGTGTCCAGACACATTTTGGCATTAGTGATGATGTCAATCAGTTTTGCCTGCAGTTCATCTCTCTCTCTCTCTCTCTCTGTGCGCCCCCTGCATGCATGTGTGTGACGGCAATGACGTCTGTCACCCATCGGCAGGTAGCCAAGCTGGTGCACTGACTCACGCCTTTGCACCACCCAGCCCTGCCCAGCCACTGTTACTGATGGTTCACTCGGTCCAGTCGCAGACACCCACTGTGAGGTAATGCTGCTGCAAGCATCAGAAGTGTCTTATTATCTCACTGGCAGGAGCAGACCAAAACAGGACCCTGCACTTAAGAGAAGAGAGTGGGAGCACACACACACACACACACACACACACACACGCACGCACGCACACACACACACATACACACACACAGAGTGAGAGAGGAGGCTACTACTTTTTATCCCTCAAAGAAAACAGGAATGTATAAATGTCAGGCTTGAGCTGCATATTTTGTCATTTTTCACACTAGCCTAACCGCTGCCAAACAATTGTGAATTACAGACAGAACAGAATGGTCAACAAAGTGACTTCATAAACAAACCTCTCAGGATCAACATGTCAGTCAGTCACTTCAAAATACCCCCACTTCAAAATTTGCCACAACAATGACAAGTGAGTTTATTTCATTCACTTGATATTCAAAGCAATGTTATAAGACATACAAAAAATCGAAGAGAACAAGAAAGAGGGTAGTGTTTTTAGTGTCAGGTCAAAATACTTCAGAAAAAATGGCTCAAAGTTTACCTATGTGTGGGCCACTTATGCTAGCATCGGTCTATATTGGATTAGTGAAGAGAACCACCCTTTTACTTTTGATTTGAGATTCGAGAGCCTGAAAGTCTTTATATGCACCAAGTGTTTTACTCCACTTTGCTGCAGTTGTACTATGAAGGATCTGTTGCGCAACACACACAGACACCCTCCAGCACACATAGGGAGTGCCTCTTTTCTTAAGCTCTGGAGCTCTTTACTTTTCTTCTCTGTCAGCTTTTCGGTGGTTTTCACCTGTTGATCTTGCTGGGTATGTGGATTGGTGAGTGACTGACCGCGTTTGTGCTATACCTTGCAGGCTCATTCTGACTCAGGCAAGATATTTATAGATTATTGCACCCAGGAGAGAGCTGACTTGCCCAGCCCCTTTCCCCTGCCCTCCCCTCCCCCTCTGCCTCCCTCTGAATACAAAGGCAACAGACAAACAGCACAGGTCCCTGTGTCTCGATGGTGTGTGGTAACCTGCCAATGTGAAATGTCTCACAGATACACATAACCCACTTAAGTCCTGCTCCTATTTAACTACATGCTGCATGTGTAAAGAACAATGGCATATTTTGTTAGTGGGAAAATATAATTTTTCACATTTTCAATATAATTTTAGTTTCAGAAGAATATTGTGGCTATTTTAAGAATCAATGCATGAATGAATGCTGAATGAATTATCAGTCAGACAATGTTTGATTTTTTTATGTGAAGGTGGTATATGAGATTGAGGTACTTGTGCTTCTTATCTTGAATGACAGATTTCAGTAGCCAAGCTTTTGGACGCCTTGCAAGCTGTCATGCAGATGTACCCACATTGGGCAACAAATGGGTGTGAAACCACCACCATTCTCCCACCTGGAAACCCATGGAAAGCTAGATCACTAAACTAAACTAACTTAACATGCAATTAGGATATTAAGCATTTGCAGTGTTAACAAACAGCAAAATGCAATTCACATAAAAAACAATATAGGCTATTTTAGGACCATTGCATGCTTTTTGTTTATACCCTCCTTGAATTTCCCCTGGGGATCAATAAAGTATCTATCTATTTATCTATCTATCTATCCTCAGCTGTTCTCGTATTTAATACTTTTGCCAAACCTATCCTGAATTTGGCAGCCAGGTCTCAATGCAATGAATGTTCTCTCTTACTTCCCCCATTACTCTTAATGCATGGGGGAAAATGGCACGGCATGTCTTGGTATCCATCCAGCCACTACATCTACACTGGCATCTAGTCACAAGGATGGTGGTTATATACCCTCCCTCTGCCTTCTCAAGGAGGTGGGGTGGAAGAACCATCTGTAACTGGAAGGGACTACTATACTTTGCCATACAATGATAAACGTTGGTATCATTCTATTGCTCTCATAATATCAAGCTATGTTGTATATGATCATATCCTGGTTTTTCAGGTACCATCAGCTCATACTGTGATGTAGACCTATGCAAAGAAAATTGTGAAAAGAGAAAAAAATTAGAAAACTCAACAGCTGCAAAAGCTGCCATGTGTCTCATTGGTGATTTGCCTTAGTAAAAAGGGACCACGATATTGTGGGTAGTCCCATGAGGTTTCTAGGCCAAGTATATTTGCATATTTACTTAAATGCAAATGTAAATGCAAATCAGGTTTCTAGGCCAGGTATACTTGCGTATACAAGGAATTTTTATCCCATCCGTGAATTAGTGAACACACAGTGAATACACAGTAAGGTGAAGCAAACACAAACCCGGAGCAGTGAGCTACCTTGCTACAATGTCTTGCAATGTCTTGTCTTGTAGTCTTGCAAGGTGCACTGTCTTACCACTTTCACTTGGTGAGAAACAATTAATTAATTTTCGATCATGTGTTTTCCCCTTATTTGTTAAATAGTAATAAACAGTTTATGCTGCATACCAGCTGATGTTCTCACTAGAGGAAATGTATCTGTAAACAGTGAACACCTAAAATAGGCCTTGAAAAAAAGCTCCTCAAAAGCCCACCTTAAAATATAGCTGCAATCGGCAATTATTGGGGTCCAAGCATCCCACAGCAGTTGCAACATTTAGTGGAGGTAGAAGTGGTTCAATAGCACACTCTTTAATAAAACATAATTTACATTTAAGAGATTGTACCAGACTTAAAGTTAGTCACTAGAAACATCTGCCCCCTGTCAAATGCTGTTGCATTTTCAGCCCTGAACAAAACTGTGTAAAAATGTGCAATGTTTAATTTGTCCCTCCTGAAATGAAATTAGGCATGAGGAACAAAAGAAACATTCAGTTCAAGCTGTAAACTTGACACAACTCCAGTATCTTACAAATTATCATGAATGCTCTTTTGAAAAAAGGTGTTATTCTAGATAGGCCTAGATTCCTGCTGGACTATATGTCTTAGTCTGTTAAAAAAGTTATTGTCATCAACATCAAGCGTGTATGAAATATTATGCACTATGGATGATTCTTTCCATTTCATAGCCAAAACAGTAAATGTTCCCATTTATTCATGTTTCAAAGAAAAAATGTTATTCTGTTATGTCAATATGTGAGCTAAACCATTGCACATCCAAATAGTTACCCTTCACGACCTACACCCCGGTCTCCATAGGTTAACATGGCAAAACTTCATCCCCTTCCTGATAGGCCCAAATATATTTACATCTTTCTGAAACTGCTTTTCCATGTCTCACCGTCACACAATATATAAACACGAATGGGGCTATTTGTACATTTACTCAGAATATATGGGGGTAGGTGTTTGATTTGTCCCACCAGAGACGTCTATTATTATAGCCTGTTTCCATGCATTCCGACAGTCTGGGATTGTGGATATCACAGGGTCTACTGAATAAGCATTATGTCGAAATGTACTGTAGCCTAGTGCATGCAGAGCCATATACGGCTCTGAACGCATGGGAAGCACTCCTGGCCAATATGTAATTTGGTAGGCCTACATCTATGTTGCATGATGAATGAGTTTATCACGTTTCATGAAGATTGTCTATTCATACAGGTAGGCCTACTGAAATATTTGGCGTATCTACAGCTTTGATGTCACTGGCGCTGATGCAATTACACTTTTGTGAGATCTCTCTTAGATCCGGAGTCTATATGCTGAGTTTAGTGCCTGAACCATTACTAGTTTTTGCTGCCCAATCACTTGTTTTTACAAAAGAATAAAGAAAGAATAATCTGTTCAAAGACAGGGTTTCCGCTAGGTTTCCGCAGCTTTCTGCTTGGACCCCTAAAAAAAGACCGGATATTGGCGTTACCAGTGGAACGTGTTGTCGTTGCTAAGGAAGTGTGGCACGCTTGTTCTGTCCAACGAGGATCGGCATCCCTCTCAACTTCCAGCTTTTTTCAAAGTCTACCACTGCGCTTTAGTCGTTGTAATATTCTCTTCTGGGCGTAGATTAAAAAAACAGAAACGTGACGCGAAGGAAGTGATACTAAGTAAACTAAAGTAAGACTAATTCACATCTGTGCTGGTATAACTGGATTCGTGACTAGTGTCGCTGGTCATCATTCGGTCAGCATGCGCTCACACAAACATCACAGCAACAACGGAGGACCGTTCTTCATGCCCACAGTAAGATGACGCAGTTTCCAAATAAGTAAACAGGGAAACGTTAAAATAAACAGAACTTAAGTTCCTCCTTGTTTTTGCTAACGTCTGTACTTGTGAAATATTCAGCACAAAATGTTACGACAAGCTCGGTCAATTCAAGTGTCTATTATGCTATTAAGTGAAAGACTAATGTGACAGCTGAGCTGAACTCAGCTGAGTGGAGAGAAGTGGTGAATACAAATGAGAAAGACATTAGTCTTTATTGCTCTAACTTGTTTCCCCCCTCTCTATACTCTTTAAAAGGTCAATAGCTATAAATTGCACCTTGCTGCAGTGAAATCTCTGATACCTGACAGAGATGTTCAAAAAACAGTGAGTATACTGATTACACACCTCAGTATTTAAAAAGAATGTTATGTTAAGGCTTATTTTTCTCTATTTTTAATAAACCTCTACATTTTACCTCTTGGCACAAAGGCACGAAAGCCCAAAAAGTAATGACACACATATTGCTCACACAATATGACAAATTTGACAAATTTGCCTCCACAGTTTGACTTACAAGCATGCCATGAACTAACCAAAAATATTTGCATGGACTCACTGAAGAAAACCCCACCAAGATTAGGTATGCCACCAAGAACAGGTATTCCCAGAGTCACATACTGTGATATGCGTTTCTAAATTGATAAGTATGTGTCAGTGTCATACATTATTCACACTTTCACTCATGATGTATCATTTTTAGTTTACTTTCAGTTTACTTTACATTTTCTCTGTCTACCTCTTCATTACATGGTCCTTTCATTCAATATGCTGCGCTTCAGACCTCCGCCATCTTGCCCAGGCTGGCAAGAGGCCTCTGCATGCCCCTTTGCTGGCATTTGTCAATGAGCAGAGGAGTCCTGAGTGCCATCTGCCCGCCCCTCGAGCCGCAGGCACCAGTCATCCCCCATGGGACCAGGGGTGCCAGTCTGTCCGAGCTAAGCCCCAACGCCACACTCGCAGCGCTGGGGCCTCACACTCACACAACCCCCTTTCACACCATCAGGCTTCAGGTAAGGCCCCTCTCTCACACCATCCTCAAGTTTCTTGAGAACTTAGGAACACATGGTTATCTGATTTCCCTGCAATATTGCTCAAAAGTTGCCTCATATATCATCTAAAAAGCAACACGATGAAAAATGTTTCCCCTTGGCGTTAATATAACCCCGTTTAACACTTACACGGTCTCCAGTTAGTTAAAGAACAGCTAAAATGGTCATGATCCTACTGTACCCGATCAACAGCGTTACACAGTGCAATATCAAGCATTCTGGGCATGCATTAACAATGGCAGAGACTCATCCTCCACCCCATTTATGGGTTTCATCACTATGTGATTAGCTTGTGATTTGCCTCTTTTCTTCTCCTTGGATATCAAAAACTTGCTTTCTTTTCGAAAATATCCCAAACCAGAGCCAAGGACTGCACTATGAAGATATCAAAGCATCTCATTTGTGTGCTGGTCACGAAGAGCGTCTGTGTTCTGTGTTTCCATCTGTCACTGTATCACAGTACAAGGAAACTGTATGCTGAGCTGAAGGATTTAGTCAGTATTCAGCTTCCATACTTGGGCCCTGCCATGTTACTGAAAATAGTGTTTGCTTGCTGTGAGCACTGCTCACAGAAAGATATGCATCTCTGCCAGGAGAGTCGACGGCAGCCACAGCATTGGACAGCTCCCTGCCTGGCTTCCCCATCGCTTTCCGATCCCGTGATGACTGTGGAACGGAACGCCTGGATTTGGACAGGTGAGCTCCAGAAATCTCTCCCCTGCGGGGGTAAGTGATTTGGCTGATGCCGAACGTTTTGTTATGCAGGGGAGACACGCATTTCTGAATGTCACATGAAAAGGTCATAATATGTCAAATTTGTAATTAATAGTTTTAGCCAGCAGGTGGCAATAATGACCTATTACAGGGCAACAACATGTGCTGAAGCACAGATAAACAGATGTGTGCGCATGTGCAGAATCTGAAGATTCATGGTTGGCTTATGCCAGAGCAGCGGAATAGATGTAAAAGTATTACACTTTAATATGGTGCCAGCATTTTCTTGTAATTATTTGAAAGCACAGGGCGTTTTTCTCCCTACTATAAGGCGTGGACTGGTAGAGTGCCCCCCGGTGGTTGGTCTGGAGAAGTTGCGACTACTGAATCTCCAGCACAACCTGCTGACCCGTGTTCACAGCCTGGAGTCGCTGAGACGTCTGGTTTTCCTGGACCTGTACGACAACCACATCTCCGACCTCACTGGCATCGCCTGTCTCGTGTCGCTTAGGGTACTCATGCTGGGGAAAAACAGGTGTGTGTGTGTGTGTGTGTGTGTGTGAGAGAGTGAGAAGTAGAGGGTGAGGAAGAGAGAATGTGTGACTATAAAATATGAAGTGTCTATAACATCATTTGTGCATAATTTTGACTGCAGCATTTGAATGCATTTATATTGATAATAGACCATGTTAATGCACTTCAATGTACTGCAGTGGTTCTGAGTGTGGTTGAATCAACAGAACACTTGAATCTACGTTTTAAACTTAATTTCACTCTGAACCACACAAAGTAGTCAGGGACTAGGGTTCCCATCTGTTGGTGCACTTAAAAATGTCCCTTGCCTGACAAATGACCTTTTTGGAGAAAATTAAAGTCACAAATCACCCTGTGAACAGCAGGGGTCTGGTGACTAATGTCTGCCATTGTTCCTGTCTCTTTTAAGCGCTCTGCCATTGGGCGCCAACATGAGTGCAATGCACTCCTCTTTCAACATTTGATTACATTGGATTTCATTGTTTTCAATACAACCCTGATGTGCGTGGCTGCAGCGTCTATTTGCAGAGCGCTTTAGAGTGACATTTTCCCCCTCAAGGGGGCCCTGGATTCAAAGCATACCACAGGTGCTTTTTTAGTTGGGTATCACTCAGGCAATCACTAATAAGTCCAGTACTGACCAGGGCCGCCAGTCTAACAGAGTACGTCCTGACTGATTCAGAGTCATCGCATGGATGAAATGTTTTATGTAGAGTCTACAGAAGTCCCTCTGATGGCAAAAATAGTTACGTAACTATAATATCCAATAAAATGTTTTTCAGGATTCAACGAATATGCCACCTGGATAACCTTGCCAAACTTGATGTCCTGGACATGCACAATAATCAGGTACAGTTTCTTTTCTCTCTTTCCTTGAACACTTGTTCATTCATGGGTGAAATACATTATGTGGTCATTTACTCCTGCTACCCACTTTATAAGTCTCTTTCTTTCTGTCTGACACACACACACACACACAAACACACACAAACACACACACTAATTGCTGGATATGAGCTGACTATTGCCCCTTTTCCACTATTGGGTAAAGCCTTGGACTTTTTATATTTCCATGATTGAGGCCGGACTGGGGCTGCGGCCCAGACGGCCTCAGGTCATCCCTAGAGTAGGGCAGGGCAGTGAACCGAGGACCCTTGGAATGGAATACGACGCAACAATAAAACCGAAGAAATGTAAAAATAGACCGTTGGCATTTGTTTAGGGTTGCCTAGCAACACAGTGACTTATGCACGCACTGTTTAGAAGTTTCCAGCTAATGTCCCCGATGTTACAGCTCCTTATGGAATAAGCCCACGCACCGGTGTTTAAGACCGGGGAAAAGCCTTAGGCCAGCTCCGGTCCGTACTGGAAAAGAGCCATAAGTCCCAGTGCTAGTTTCACTGTGGGTGCCACCACCTCCCCCTCACTGCCTGTTTGTTGCAGCAGGCCTACGTCAGTTGCCCATGTCCCCCACGCCCCTGGCAAGGCGCCTGTTCAGTTCCAGAAAAAAAACCCTGGTTTCTCTCTCATGGGTGCGTGTGGTGAGGTGGCCTGATGGGCCTAGTGCCCGATGCCGTCCCTGGCAGCGACATGCTGTGAACCGCAGGGGCTCAGTTCGAAGCAGACCCGAAATGGAGGCCGCGGGTATCGGGTGCCAGCCGACTCCACTCAGGGCTGGCATGGAACAGAATGCACAATGAGAGGAGGCCCAGGCTCTGGCAGTGCACACCCCCACTGTTTGGCCTTCATGTCCCCTGTCTGTCTATTTTTGCTCTATTTATTGTCTAATAATATAATTTGGTATCTTTTTTATCATGTTTTTCCATCACATCTTTCTTTCTTTTTTCTTTCTCAAAGCTGTCTCTTTCTATTCTATCTCTTATTATTGATCTGTTTTGTTTTCTACTCTGTCCTCTATCTCTTTGATATCCCTCCTTTATCTTCTCTTCTTCAGTGACTCCTGTCTTTACCTCTGTCTGTTTCTCCTCTCTGTTTCTCTCTCTTCCTTTCTCTCTTTCTCTCTTTCTCTCTCTCTCTCTCACACTACTCCCCATGGTTGTTTGGATCTTTCCCAGAATACCTTACTGTCACGAAAGTGACTTATGGTAAAGATGTAAGCATATCCGTCTGCAAAACCCCATACTCAGTGGGAAGCCTTTTAAGCCCAGACCAGATGATTACATTTATGGTTTTCACACAGAGACGGCTCTCAGACCTCCGCCATGGAGAATGACAAGTGTGTAATTCAACTCGTCCCATGAAGGTTCAGCGCCGAGCTCTGAGACTCTGAGACTGAGCTGGGTTTTTGATTGACGTGCAGCGTGCTTGTTGACAGAGGTGCTGTCTACCACATTACCTGTGGTAGAATTAGTGGCCAGCGGAGAGCGTCTGAAAGCCTTTCGAACATATCTGTTTTGGTCTGTTTTTCTGTTTTCTGGCGGTTGCTGTTGCAGCAGTGTAAAGACGGATTATTAAAGTGAAGCATGAGAAATGTGAAATGGTGAGATAAAAAGAGTGAAAGCCAAAGTCTTATCAGCATCTCACCCACTCAAAGCCATGCCCTGAGTTAGCTTCCTACTACTTACTCATTAGCGGCAGTACATGACCCCTTTTCTTTTTTTACTTCCTTCCTCATTGTGGTGATACCCATTTATGTTGAGTATGAGCTTTGATATCACTGCCCAAAAGTCACTGGGGTTTAGTTTGCAATCACTCAACTTACTGGACTTTCATTGCATTTCCCTCTCCTTTAATTGATTGTTGTCAACCTCACTTTTCATTTCTGGGATCTTGCTTTTTTGTGTACTCTCCATCTATTTCTGTTGTGTCTATTTTTAGTCTGTCTTTCTCTCTTGTTCTTTCTCTCTCCCTCTCTCTCTCTCTCTCTCGCTCATTCATCCTCCTTTCTTCTCCACTTGAAAGGCTTACTCTCTCCCAGGAGCTTTAGCCTGGTGCAAAGAAGACCACAAATAGAAATTATACATCAATTGGGTTCTATGGAACTATTTATTGGTTTCTGATTGGCCTAGAGACGTTCCATGAGTTGGAATATCCCTGGACATTTCAACTCAGACTTTGCACAGCTAATAATAAATCACTCCGCGATACAATGCGAAGATTTGACACAATGTTCTCATCCCAGCTCTCCACTATTTCAAGCCTCCGGCCTCGTGGCTACGGCCGAACAACACCCGTGGGAATATCCATGACCAACCCCACTCTCACTCGTGCTATATTGCTTAAACATAAACCGACACGGAACTGTAGCTTTGAGGGGGAGAATGCTGATTGGAATCAAATTATCAAAATATCTAGTTCTGTTCTGGAGTTTGTAGAATATGGTTCAGTCAGAGAAACAGAAAGTGCCAACATGGAGAGTCAGAGCAGAGGAGGGAAAGAGAGAGAGAGAGAGAGAGAGAGAGAGAGAGAGAGAGAGACACTTTCATACCTTGTTTACTTCCATAAATTGCATTATTAATAAGGCAACATGGATTCAGATGTCAATTTGCTTTTCAGGTGTTAAGCATCCTGCCCTAAGGCCATAAATAAACCATAAACAGAGGCATTTGAGTGTTCATCCGATAGCCCTGGTCAGCCAAGAATGCCTGCTGAATTAAGTGATAATGGAGATAACCACTGTGGCATATTTGGGATGCCTTGACCTGCCCCAACGGAAGCCACACCACAGCAATTTGTAACTTAAGCCTGTAAAAAAACTTTTTTATTTTTTTCGGTACAATTTTCCAATCTGATTTGATGAGAGATTGTTGGAGTGTGAAAGAGATGGGTGGGGTGGGTTGAGGTTAGGGTGAAACTGTTGATCAGTCAGTGGATCAAAGGATATTGAAGAACTTGAGGAGAACTGAATGGTTTTCTCATCTTAGTGAACAATTCATTAAAAAACACACTGCTTCGGGATGACTGGTTGAGGGTGCATGTGTGAGTAAGTGAGTGTGTGTGTGTGTGTGGGTGAGAGCGAGAGAGAGAGAGAGAGAAACAGAGAGATAGACAAGCAGATGTGCATGTGAGAAAAAGTGAGGCGAATCCATTCATTTCCAGTCACTAAGCAGACGCTTCTTCCGAAGGCGAAATACAAATTAGTTTGAGTCCAACACAAACAAAGAACAGCTGGTGGAAATGTAAGATTCTGCAGTGGTCAGTGCAAATGGCCGGCAGCCAAAACTACAGTAGTGTGTTTTTTCAAAGCCTCTGAGTGGCGTAGCAAGTGTGATAATAGAATATACAGTATTTTGCATGAACACAGTAGCAAATACTGAGATCCAGTGAAAGGTTATGTTTGGACTGTTTACGTTTCTGTAAGTTCATTCGAGTTCATTATGAGATGTACCTGAACACAGAGATGGCCCTGTGTGTGTATGTGTGTGTGTGTGTGTGTGTGTTTGTGTGTGTCTGTGTCTGTGTCTGTGTCTGTGTGTGTGTGTGTTTCTGTGTGTGTGTGTGTGTGTGTGTGTGTGTGTGTGTGTGTGTGTGTGTGTGTGTGTGTGTGTGTCTGTGTCTGTGTGTAAAAGAGTGAGAGAGAGCAAGAGAGAAAACTGGAACATTACCTCACTCTTCTTTCTCCCTCCCTCCATCAATAGTCAAAACATCATGTGTTTGTCTCCCCTCGTCCCTTTGCCCCCATCACCACGCCAACAGCAACACCGCTGGAGCAGGGGTGGGGCGGAGGGCCTGAGGGTGCTGGAACTGGATCTGTCTTGGAGCTGGAGGAGGGACCACCTGTCCCCCGGCTCACTGCGGCTCAGGCCCAGCAGGAGTGCACCTGACTCGGGCTCTCCCTTTCACACAACCTGGGGATCAGGTGGGGGTGAGAGGCAGGTGGGCCAGATCTGGGTTGGAGGTGTGCCGAGGGGTTGGTGGAGCACATGGAGATGGAGGAGGGCTCTGCACTAATGCTGTTAGGGCTGGAGTGGCTCCACACACACACACACACACACACACACACACACACACATAGCTGGAGCTTGGACATGCCTCACTGAATCTAGACTGGACAACCACAAAGCTAAACAAAGGGAAGTGATAGAACTGGTCTCATTTTGGCTGTGTCCATTTCACTAGGTGACTGCAGGGGGAAGGAGAGATTGCCTGACTTGGGTGGGTATGGTGCTAACAGCAACAACACCAAAGAGTGGCATCAAGAGGGGGTGTTGAGAGACCGCAGAACAGGCGTCCCAGTAGGCCGTCCACCAAGCTGTTTCCACCAGACTGTTGCGCTGTTCTTTTGGAGCCGGCCGGGGGACATCTCATTCTGGGGCTGTCACAGGACCAGACTGTGCCACTCTCTATGGTGAAAAGGGCCATTCCTCCTCTGGGTGTGAGGTCTGTGCACAGTTCCCACAGAAAGAACTTTTTAAATGCAGTTTGGTTCACCTTTACTCCTGTTACTGTGGGTGCAGGTCATCATCACAGAGGTTACCACGGATTCAGCAAAACTACCTAAACTTTGCCATAGGTCAGGTTGGTCGTAGCATCCATACTGCAAAAGCAGATTATGGGTGACAGGGCGGCTACACGGGGTGGGCAACTGAAGCGCTCGGTTCGCGTATCGTAAAAATAGTTTTAGAAGACTGGCCTAACGAACGAACGAACGAACGAACGTACGAACGTACGAACATACGAACATGGCGCTATCACATCTGGTGTAGCCAGTTCTATTGATTATAGTTGCAGCTAATTGTCAGACGCAACGCGGCAGATGCAACGCGAACGGAACGCTTTAGTTTCGTGCCCGGTGTAGCCTGCCTGTGATAGTGACCAGGGGGAAAGGCTGGTGGAGAATAGAACCATGGGTAGAGTCTTGTGTGACTCACTCTCTCTCTTTCACAGAAGGACAAGTGCAGGTGTATAGCAGTGAGCATACAACACACCAGTGGTGACTAGTGGTTTGTTCTGTTATGTGCAGTAGCACAGTCACTCCAGCACGGTGGTGTGGCACAGAAAAAAGACTTGGAAGTCACTTGGTGTTTAATGTATAGTGTGTAAAATACTGCAATGTAAAATGATCAACTAGATGTTCCTCTAAAATGTCAGAGAATATACTCTCAAGAAATAGTGCTAAGAGGTTGCAAGTCATGGAACATGCAGTGGGATATGGAAATTGGGAAAATACTAATTATGGCATGACATAAGCTGTCATAAAGATGGCATGACATAAGCTGTCTGGCCAGCTGATAGCCTTTGGCAGCCGTGGCCTACTGGTTAGCGCTTCGGACTTGTTACCGGTTGCCGGTTCGAACGCCGACCAGTAGGCACGACTGAAGTGCCCTTGAGCAAGGCACCTAACCCCTCACTGCTCCCCGAGCGCCGCTGTTGTTGCAGGCAGCTCACTGCGCCGGGGTTAGTGTGTGCTTCACCTCACTGTGTGTTCACTGTGTGTTGAGTGTGTTTCACTAATTCACGGATTGGGATAAATGCATAGACCAAATTTCCCTCACGGGATCAAAAGAGTTTATATACTTAATACTTATATACTTAGCCATATTTTCATGTCTAAGGACAAATTGTGATTATCTGCACAGTCAGATGTTATTGCATTGGGCCGACAGGGTAATGACCAAATCTCTACCTCCAGCTGGCATTCGAATAGAGTAGCAAGATGTGTCAGAGGACAGACACGACATTAAAAAGGCCCTGCTGTTTATAATGGTACTGGTAAAGACACCGCATAAATTTTCTTATTACGTCTCTTTTGTAGGATTATTTGTATATTGTGTTTTCTTTATTTAAACAAACATGTTGACGTGTTGTGAATGAATACTATTTTGAGGGTTTGCCTGATTGTGTTAAAATGAGACATCATTGCCTTGCTTGTGTCTCCTAATGTAATTTACCCTTGTGCTTGGAATTACACATCTGGCTTTCACACAGACAAAGAGGACAGTAACAGTCGTGGTTGGGTAAGAAGACTGTATGAGAGTACATCTGTACGACTGCTTTGGAACTGTCGGCACCATAATGAGGCCTTTAGCTTTGACCTCCAGCTGACCTTCGGAGGACATCCTCTTGCCGCCCCCCCTGGCCCGAGCACAGCTGGAGTGTTTGTCTGTGAAGGCTCCATATGCGCTCCAATGCCCCCAGTGCTTTCCCAAGTTTCCCTGTGAAAGCAGAGCAAAAATTCATATTAGGCAGGGATCACACTGACCAGCAGCAGGCGGCAGGTTTCCTATTGTTCTCTATAGAGAACAATAGCGGCACGGTGGCAGTGCTGGCGTAACACTAGTGTTTCAAAGCGCAACACGAGCATATTCAATTGTCAGTTTAGGCAAACCATTTGTGTTGCTTAGGAACGAGAAAACACGTATTATGGTCTGAGCGTTGCGTTACGCTTGCTACTGACCAATGTGATCCCCGCCTTACTGCTTCCCTCTCATATAGAGTACACTCACATTGACACCCTAGACTCACTTGTACACAATACACTCACGCACACGTATTGTCACACATACACAGGGAGAATTTCACACTCAGTTATTCACAACCCTCAGACAGATAAAAACACTTTTGTTCACAAATTATTCACACAATGTTCATTCACACTCAGATGCAGATTCAAACACAGACACACACACACTAGCATTCACAGACACACACCTTTGTATTTGCATACATCAACACATGTACACACACTCAGTTTTACACAGGCACACACACACACACACACACACATACAAACACACACAACCTGACATCCAAGTCTTGCACTCTGTAACCTCTCGGGTAGGGCGGATTACCTGAACTGAACGGTGATGTATTTACACAAAGGGGCCCATCCCAATGCAAACAAGGGTTTCCTTAATGACCACCTCTTCACATGGAATGTGTCAAAACGTTGACCTTATGTAAGGTTAAGAGCCACAGGTGCTATTGACGCACCTGCAGTGTGTCTCTGTGTGTGCGTATATATGTGTATGTGTGTGCGTATGTGTGGGGTGGTGTGTGTGTGTGTATGTGTGTGTGTGTGTGTGTGTGTGTGTGTATGTGTGGGGTGGTGTGTGTGTGTAAGTGTGTGTGTGTGTGCGTGTGTGCGTATGTGTGGGGTGGTGTGTGTGTGTGTGTGATTCAGTCTTCAGTGACTGCTCTCAAGCTGTAAAAACAGATAACATAAATGGGAGAGAAGACATCAATCTCAGTATTTTTAGAATTGGATACAGGAGACAGTGGCTGTGTGCCCAGTATCAATACTGATGAAAGCGGTCCTGGCAAAGGTGGTCTCTGTTTTTGTTTTTGTAACAGAAGCATAGTAGGTAGAAATCCTTTTAGTTATTGTTTTTGATATGTTTATGGCACTACAGTGCTTCCATCTCATACCAAATATGATGGATTAGGGTGTTCTGATTAAAAATAGATTATTTTTTTGACACTCTACCCTAAAAAAAGTAAAATAAATAAAAATGCTAAGTGAAAGTCATCTAACTTGACCTGCATTTCTTCTAGATCTCCCAGATGGAGAACTTGTCTCACTTGTCGGAGCTGCGGGTTCTAAACTTGGCAGGGAACCGCATTTCTAGGGTGCAGGGGCTGCAAGGTCTGGATTCGCTGATGGAGCTCAATCTGAAACGGAACTCCATCTCCTCTGTGGTGAGTAGTTGTGTGTCTGGTGAGGATGGTCTGTATTGTGTGTCTTCTTACCACCATCATTGTAGCAATCTATCTCCACCCACAGTCAGTTCCACATGTCTCCACTGTAGCAGTATAGCATACAGCAACAGACCAGCACAACAGAAGGAGTCCAATTTTGTTTTTTGCTGATGCAAGCTTCAAGCAGTGTTGCCCTGAGTTGTTTATAGAATGCCAAGCCTTCGGCCTCAAAACAGCCAGCGAAACAGATGACTGTGTGTCTCAGAGCACCTGTTTGCCTCTTAATTAAGCACCCTTGCTCACTGCTCATTCTCACCTGGACACAAAACAATACATCATCATCTGCTGCTTCAGGAGAAGGGAAAAGTGAGCTTCCCCGAGGATTCACCAGAGGGCCAACTCTCTCTCTCTCTCTCTCTCTCTCTCTCTCTCTCTCTCTCTCTCTCTCTCTCTCTCTCTCTCTCTCTCTCTCTCTCTCTCTCTCTCTCTCTCCTCTCTCTCTCCTCTCTCTCTCTCTCTCTCACGCACACACACACACACACACACACACACACACTCTCTCTCTCATGCACACACACATACATACGCACACACAGTCGCG
Source organism: Alosa sapidissima (assembly GCF_018492685.1). Lineage (NCBI taxonomy): Eukaryota > Metazoa > Chordata > Actinopteri > Clupeiformes > Clupeidae > Alosa > Alosa sapidissima. The sequence continues at coordinate 20,804,824 of NC_055970.1, read as the reverse complement.
TGCACACACACTCACACACACACACACACGCACATGCATACACCCACACACACACACAGTCACACATACACACTTTCTCTCTCTCTCTCTCTCTCTCTCTCTGTCTCTCTCTCTCTCACACACACACACACACACACACACACACACACACACACACACACACACACACACACACACACACACACACACAGGGCGAAGTGCATGGGAGCCTGCAGAAGACTCAGCTCCACTAGGCTGAGCTCAGGACCTAACTGAGCGCCACTTCTTGTCTCAGCTTCAGTAGTTCTTCTTGGGATGAATAACCCCCCTTATTGAAACGGAAACGGTGTGTACAGTATGCATGTGTTAACACAAGACAAAACACAACCTAATGCTATATACAAATATTTTGTATATTACTCTATATTTTGTATTTATGTAAAGCACCTTGAATGACCCTTGTGTAGAAAATGTGCTACATAAATAAACTTGACTTGACTTGACTTGACTACTTTGACAGTGAACTGGCTCACAATTGTACACATTATGTTGCCACTGTATATATGGTATCTGGTATCTTAAAGTGACTTAAAGTACGTGGTATCTTACAGTGACTCGCTCAAGAGCTTCTGACTATGGAGCTGAAAGACTCCTCCATCACTCCAACAGCCCCCGCAGTGCCCCCCCCCCCCCGTCCCCTGTCCCCCGTCCCCTGTCCCCTGTCTCCCTGTCCAGTTATGCCAGGGTAATTGGCATGCTTCTGTGTTTGTGTGTGTGTGTGTGTATCTGTGTTTTTTCCAGATGCTCGCAGATGTTGCTGCCGTGTCTGTCATCTCACTCCCGGCTCTGGGGCAGCTGCTTCTCTCTTTCTCTCCCTCTCTTTTTCTCTCCCTCTCTTACTTTTTCTCTCTCACACTTCTGTAGTGTGTGCCTACTAAACAAGGAGTCTATTGCAGTTTTGAAAGCAAGAATGATTTAATGAGTGAGACCGAGGTTTAGTGGTTGTCTTGATGTTAAGATCAAGACTCCTAAGGTACTCTTAAATGGCCAATCTAGCCTCCGTAAGCATGTACACGTTCAGACAGGCAAACTCACACATGCTCACACCTACACTTGTCATGAGGCATGACAATTTTAAAAAACAACTTCATAACTTCACCACAAAACTCCTTGGATTGTAGCCCATCCTTCTTCATGCTCTTCTCTCCCAAACAACTTCCTGACTTAATGACAGGATGCAGCGTTTTTTATTAGATCAACAAACACGGCCGTGTGTAGCAATCTGAAATCCCCCCCCCCACACACATACACCCCCGACAGCATCCTTCTGTCTTTTTCATTACAAGGCTTCTGTGCCAGCCGCTGATTGCCCACTCTGCCAAAGCTGCACCCAGGAATCTGCAGGTGCCTCGGTCTCTCATGAGTGGCTGAGAGGCAAAGTGGTCGTCTGGAAGCGGCTTCCGAAGGCGTAACAAATGCGTGGAAGTTCTACTTTCAGGATAAACAACCGTCCTGAGTGGTGTTTTTAAACGGCAGGATGGGGCTTGCGAGGGCAGGCTTTATACACAGCTGGACTCTCGAGTGAGTGAGTGTCTGCCAGAGAGAGCCAGCAAGAGGAGATGTGTTGAGAGGGGTTGTGTGGGGGCACTTTGTCTGGAAAGTGTGAAGGAGACATTTTAGATAGCATGGTATGTAAATAAGGGAAGCTTTTAGTGGCAAATTGCACTTAAATCTGCACACTGACAGGACTTGTCCTCGGTCACAGTGGCTACCTAAGTGGTGTGTAGATGGCCCTTACGTAGTCTCACACAGACACACTCACTTAGATTCACTCACATCTCAAGATACAAGATTCATGTTTTGTTACGTCTGATTGTACTTGTATAAGGGGCTAACATTTTTGGATTCCGGCTCACTTACAGTATAAAGTGTAAGTGCTGCTGATGGGTGTGTTTTGCTGATGTTGTTACAGCTATGTCTGAGCGAGTGAGTATGTATGTGTGTGTTGTATGAGAATGATTGTGTGTGTGTGTGTGTGTGTGTGTGTGTGTGTGTGTGGGTGTTTGTACTGTATGTGTGTGTGTGTGTGTGTGTGTGTGTCATAAAAGCAATCATGTTTGCCCGAATCCGAAGGGACCCGACGGGTTCGGGCTTAATTTCTATCATTTCACGCAGGCTCGGTCCGGGCTCGGGCTTGCACTCCGGCTTGTGCGGTAGACTAAGTGAACGGTCAGGTGATGCGTTTCGATTAGCTGCGAGAAAGATGCAAAAATGGATGCTGAGGAGGGGAAACGGAGGCTGGCCTCTGGCGATTACTTTTTAGTTGCACCAGCTAAGAAAGCAAAGTTTGAGGTGTGGAAAAGTTTTGATCATGTGCATAATGAGAATAATGAGCCAGTGAGTTAGCCTGTGTGAAATCCGAAGGATGCAACATTCTGCAGAACGACAGGGAATTGGTCGCTGATAAGGCATGTTCATCAAAGCTTGTCCACACCTGCAGGTTGTGTTTTGCCCAGGACCAGGTGAAACAAATGGTTACGGAGAACAAGTGTGTCAGCTTTCGCTGTAAAGACATTAGGCCTTTTAATATCGTAAATGGCCCGGGGTTTGAAGAGCTGGCGCAAGAACTAATTAATGTCGGGGCTGGGAGGGTTCCTGCAAACTTTGCAAAGTGCAAAGAGGACTTTCTGTAACAGGACTATTTTATTTCTTTGTTCCAACTTCCAAGTGGCCTAGCCTACGTTAGTCATGAATAAACGATGTCAAAAAAATGTATAAATGACTCATTCTTGACAAAAGGCAAAAGAGCTGTGTGTGTGCGGACATTTGAATAATGTCGGGCTGTAAACGGGTTCGGGCTTTTAAAAAGCTGTCAGCTCAGGCTGATTTCTGTCGGGCTCGGCCCTTGTCAGGCCTAACTTTTAAGGCCCGATTACAGCTCTATTTAGCCTTTGCTCACATTAATACCTTTAGACACTTGCACAGAAGGTACCGTACAGACACTAAACATGTCCACTCTAGTGTCTTCTGCCCTCTGCTGTGTGTGCATCTGCTGGAAAAGGCTGCAGAGCTGTCAGGCGTGGGCACACTGCTCCTCCTGCTGCTGATGCTGTGAGAAGTGTGTCATTGCCAATGACAGTGAATTGTAAGTGTGTGTGTGTGTGTGTGTGTGTTTTTTTGTGAACATATTTGTGTTTGTGTGTGTGCTCTCGTCTTTGTAAATGACACAAACACTTACACAGACGAGGGCACACACACACATACAGTGTACACACACACACACACACACACACACACACACACACAAACACAAACACAAACACAAAAACAAACAAACACAAGCACAGTTGGCAGAAAATGGCCAAATGCTTAGTTTATTTTTCATTAACTGAGCTGTATAGTGCCAGTGTTCTTCTAGGAGTCTGATACAGTCGGTGAACCTCACCTTGCTACTATAGTTCTTCAGCGTTGCCACGGAAAAGAAGGTAGGCAGAGTAAGCCCTCCGCCCCCTCACCAACCGTATTCCCTTTGATGTGCTCTGATTGGTTGGCTGGGGCCATGCACCACATCAGCTGAGAGGTGACATCACCGTCTGTCTGAGATGCTGCTGCTAAATTTAGGCTGAGTCAGAGTGATGAAAGAGTGTCTGCAGAGAGAGAGAGAAAGAGAGAGGTAGATTGGGCTGCTACTCTCTGTGCTATGTGCATCACAACAGTCACCCAAGTAGAGAGAGAAAGAGTGTGAGAGAGAGAGAAGGGGAGACAGAGAGTGATTTAGGCAGTCCTTAGAACCACACAGCCATTAGAATACAGCTGTGCTCTTTGTGATCGCTGCCAGACTTCTCTATTAGTATGGCGCTACATATACTGGTGTCATTTTTTTAAATCTTTGAGTGAGTGAATGCTGCATAAGCGTCTGTGAAAGTGTAGCAGCTAAATTAAACACGCTGGATTTATTTCATTAAAAGCTGACAGCTTCTCTTGTAGTCAGCAAAATAGCTCACCACAGCCCCCCTCCTCCTTCATGGACCCATTACCATGAGTGCATGGTGCACGCTGGCCGAAGCCTGACATAAACAGTTTATCTCATGGCGGCGGTGGTGTGGGAGAGAGTCACACTAATGGCCGGCGGGCTGTTTAGGTCCTGTGGGCTGGTCTGAGTAATGGCCGCCGGTCTCAGCAGCTGGGCGTGGTGTGTCTGGACCGACTCTCTGACCGATCCACATCGCTGTCATCATCGGGGGTGGACACGTTATTCCCCGGGGTTGAGACTACTGGACGTGTCTGAGGTCATCTTTTGACTGTGTGCTGGAGGAGCTGAAATCATAACAGAGGTGACCTTGCTGGGGGGCGACTACTGGCTTTTCTCTCCTCCGTCTACTCATCTGCTATTGGCTCGGTCAGTGTCCTCCAGCTGTTGGTTTAACTGGCTTATGGACTCTCTCACTCTTTCTCTCTCTCTCTCCTTTACCCTCTCATACTCTTTTCATTCTTTCATTAATTTCCTCTTTCTCTCCAGTGACCATTCTTTTTCCTCTCTCTCTCTCTCTTTCTCTCTCTCTGTCTGGGGATCAGAGGACTAACTAAGAGAACATTGATAATTTAGGGAGAAACTCATCTGGATCGGTTCTCAGGGGACTCCCACTAATGAAGGGATTTATGTGAGAGCAAAGCTTTGGACATCATGTTTCCCCCCCTAAGCCTGCTGGATACCCATCAAAGCCGCGCTACCACTCCGTATTATTTCCACTTGTGCTCCGTGCAACTCCGATTTCATCACAAAAACCTGGAACGTTGACACTCCCACTTGTTTCCAATGAGTTGCGCTATCAGCGGCATATAATAGTCATGATATTGATCGCCTCTAACTACCCACTCAACATCGATGCCCTCTAAAGTATATTGCAGTAGTGTGAGTGGGGGGGGGGGGGGGGGGGGGTTGGTGAATGAAATGAAAATGAAATGCTTAATGAAAAGTAACTGCGCATCTGGAATGCACGCTCGAGCTGGTGTAGGAGGCTGCAGGCAATGTCAAGGTCATGAGTGCAATTCCAAGGGAATACTCTCTCTCAGGCTTGGCAAAGGGACATCTCCATAGTACAAGTTGTAAATCACGGTGCTAACTAGCCACAACTGAGCGGGAGAGTGCATAAATGCTCTTGTGTTAGTTAGTATTAGTTTCATCATCAGTTCATCATGTGTAGAAATAAATGACTTGGTCTACATTATACAGTGTGATTCAGAGATGTATTCTTTAAAATCCCCTATTGACCTGTATATCATTGATCATCTATGTTAATGCAACATGCCCTTAATAAACAGATGTTTTTAGAATGAAGGGGGAACAACATTACTTCATTTCACAGTAGTTAAGGAAAGGGATGTAATGGACTAGAAAGCTTACTTTTGAGTGTCTGTGGTGGATATGAAAAGTAAAGTGTGTTTATATGTGTCTGTGGTTGATGTAATGGCGTAAAAAGCCAACTGTGGTGGATATGATGGAATACAGAATGTGTGTGTGTGTGTGTGTGTGTGTGTGTGTGTGTGTGTGTGTGTGTGTGTGTGTCGTCTGTGTTGGCTGTGTTGTTCTGCAGCTGGGGCTCTAGGTCCCTCAGACAGATGACGGGTCCCACACCGGCCATCCTGTCCTCACAGATGGGCTTTACATAAGCCAAACTACGGACACACACACACAGACACTCAAGACCCAGGGCGTTACTCAAGGACACACGCACGCACACACACACACACACACACACACACACACACAGAGACGTACAAGGAGACACAAGGACACAAGATGGAGACTTACACACATGGTCATGCTGGGCACTGCTGCAGTTATACAATGCTTAGATAGCCCACTCACCTAGGCCACTCTTTGCCAAAGTGTGTGTGTGTGTGTGTATGTGTGTGTGTGTGTGTGTGTGTGTGTGTGTGTGTGTGTGTGTGTGTGTGTGTGTGTGTGTGTGTGTGTGTTTGTACAGTATAAGCCTAAAGCAGTGAGTAGGGCAGGTGAGGTCAGTGTTGGTTCCCTGAATTGAACCCAGGAAGCAAATGAGTTGGAAAGCGTGTGTGTGTGTTCACCTTTGTGTATGTACAGTACTACAGATAACTGAACTCAGCCAAGCACACAGAATGAACAGACAGTGGAGTAATACCCTTCTCACTCTCACAGTTCACTGACAAAGCACACACTTTCTGCTTGCTGTCGTCAAACAATGTTAATTTTCTTGGCACTTTGCTAAGTAGCCTGGTCTGACTGTGTGTGTGTGTGTGTGTGTGTGTGTGTGTGTGTGTGTGTGTGTGTGTGAGAGAGAGAGAGAGTGTGTGTGTGTGTTGGTACGTGGCAGATTTGCTGTCAATCTCTCTCATCAGTTTCTTCAGTGGCTATGTAAACTGTGTCTATGACCCTCACTTTGTCACTTTAATACGTGCATACTCACTTATACTCACCCGCATTCACAAAATTCACAAATCAAGATGTATTTACTGTTACAGAGTAAAATGTGACCATATAATTCTTGGGGTTTGACTCGAGTGCTTTGGTTAAGTGCTGCTGAATTGAACCCAATAACCTAATGAGTTACAGAGCTGCAGCAGCCCATCTTCTCATTTGCTGCCCCCACTCCTCTCTCTCTACCTCTCTCTCTCTGAGTCTCTGAGATGTGTCTGAGATGCTAAGAGCTTGTTGCTATACTGTATGTATGTATGTATGTATGTATGTATGTGTCCATGTTGGTATGTGGCAAATTTGCTGTCAGTCTCTCTCACTGTGTGTGTGTGTGCACGTGTGTGTGTGCTTGTGTTTGTGTGTTAATTAGTAGGTAAAGCTGAGCTGTTGTCACAGGGTTAGGCAGGGTGTGTGTGTCTGCAGTGTTGGCTGAGTCAGCATTTTTGCCCTGCCCTCCTAGGAGAGGTGGAGAGTGTGTGTATGTGTGTGTGTGTGTGTGTGTGTGTGCGAGCAAGCGAGAGAGTGAGGGGGAGGGAGAGTAAGAGAGAGAGCGAGAGGAAGAGAGAGAGAGAGATGGAATAAGGCAGGAAAGGGAGCATTTGCACTTTACAGACCCCTTCTATCATGTTCATACCTCCATGACTCTCTCTCTCTCCCTCTCCATCCTTTCTCTCTTGCTCCCTCTCTCTCCCTCTCAATCCATCCACCTATCTATCTCCATCTCTATCATTTCCTCCCCCTCTGCTTCCTCTATCCCCCTCTCCTTCTCCCTCTCCCTCCTTCCTTAGCACCACTCTGATCACCCCCTTATGTGTATCTGAGCAGATACTTGGCCTAGCCCAGCCCTAAATCATAAAACTGCTGTCTGTCTGTCTCTCTGTGTCTGTCCGTCTGTCTGTCTGTCTGTCTGTCTCTCTGTGTCTGTCCGTCTGTCTGTCCGTCTGTCTGTCTGTGTTTGTGTTGTCCTTATTGACTGTATGACATTGCCCTGGTCCCTGTGTGCCCTGCGCTGCCCGACTCTGTGCCCTCCCCTGCTGCTGCTGCTGTTGCCTGTGCCAGCCATTGATTTTGATGGTGATGCAGGCGGATGTCCAGGCGGATTAGCCTTCCTCATCAGCACCACCAGCAGCGCTCATCCTGTAGGGCTCCAGCGCTGTCTGAAGCTGTCACATCCTGTGTGTGTGTGTGTGTGTGTGTGTGTGTGTGTGTGTGTGTGTGGGGTCTGTCTATGCTTGTGTGTTTGTATGTGGGTGCGTACTGTGTAAGTCCATTCCGTACATGTGACAAGTCTGTAGGACCATACCAGGAAAATTCCTCTTGTATATATAGGTGTGTAGGTGTGTATATTTTACAGGTATGTACTGGACTGCTTGCCCAGGAGTGTATTTCATGTTAATTGAATGTGTATGCACATCTGTTATGTGAATCTTTGTATGGATTAGTTGTATTCATTCTGTAGTACCCTGCTTGTATGTACTGTACATAAATGTGTTATGTGTTATGTCTGTGTATTGATGCTGTGATACTGTATGTGTAGCTGTGTGGGTGTGCCTGTGTGTGTGATGCTCTGTGTGTGTGTGTGTGTGTGTGTGTGTGTGTGTGTGTGTGTGTGTGTGTGAGAGAGAGAGAGCAGTTCCTGCAGCGGGCTATGTCTGCATTAGCGCACGCTCTGTGCTTTCCCAGCACAGCCCTTCCTCTCCTCCCCCCTCTTCCTCTCCACCCCTCCCCGCACTGCCGCGGCCCCTCCCTTCTCTGCGCTGCCTCTCCTCTCGTCTCCTCTCCTCTGCGCGTGTGTGTGAGCGCGCATGCCTGTTTGTGTGTGTGTGTGAGCTTGAGTGTGTGTGAGTGTGTGTGTGTGTGTCTGTGTGTGCGCAGGACGGATGAGGCTGCATGCGGGAACTGCAAGGTGACTGAGGGAACGGGGAAAGCTCTGAGTTCCTTCCATTCTCCCTCCTCTCCTTCTCTCTTCTCTTTCTCTTTCTCTCTACCTCTCTCCATCTCTGTCTCTCTCTCTCTCTCTGCCTGCACCCTCCCCTCTCTCCTCATCCCTCTCTCTCTCTCTTTTCTCTCTCTCTCTCTCTCTCTCTCTCTCTCTCTCTCTCTCTCAGACGGAGGTGGACCGGCTTCCATGCCTGCAGCGCCTCTTCCTCAGCTGCAACAGCATCAGCAGGTAAGCGCCTGACAACGAGAGGATGCGGAAGGGAGGGAAGCAAAGAGAGATAGAGAGAGAGAGAGAGAGAGAGAGAGAGATGGGGGTAGGAAGAGAGGGAGACAGAGTGTGTGTTAGTGAGGGATAAAGATGCAGAGGACAGGCTAAAGGGGGAGAGGGGGCTGTGTGGGAGACTGGCTGCCTTAACCCTGTCTTGCCCCAGTATCTTTATCAGGCTGGCCAGCAACAGCGTCTGCCCCAACCCCCCCCCCCCCCCCCCGCCCCCTCCTAGTGTGGGTGTGGGGGGTGACTCTGACTCCAGCGCTGACCGTAGCTGGAGCTCCTGGCCTAGCTAGCCCTGCTCACTGCAGAGTTAGCCTCTTGCCTCCCACCCCATCCATCTCTCTCTCTCTTTCCCTCTCTTCCTCTCCCTCTCTCCCTCACTCCCTCTCTTTTTCTTTCCTCTCCTCTCCTGTCCTCTCTGTGCTCCCGAAGCTCTGCCCCCTCCACCCCACCCCACCCCGCTCTTCTCACAGCGGTCAGCTCAGCCCAGCCTGCCGGTAGCGGCGTTAAGAACGCCGCCTTCCTCTCGCCTCCCGGGCCACTGATCAACTTGTGTCAGGGTCCACGAAACAAAGTGAACTGAGAAGCGACTGTAGTCCGATTGGAGTTATTGATGCCGTCCTGCTCTCTCCTCTTTAGCGTAGGAAGAGAGAGATGCTAAACGCTAGGCTGTGTGTGAGTAGTGCTGCACTGTACTGAGGGAGCCAAGCTGCTGCTGCTGCTGCTGCTGCTGTGTTGAAAGTGAGCAAACAGCATGTACATCTGCATGAGTCATGATGGAGGATGAATAGATCGCTCAGTTGGTCTGTCTGTGGCTGATGGACTAGAGTAGAAGTCGTTTCTCTTTTTTAAGAGGTGGTGACAGTCTTTGATGCACTGGCTAGTCACCCAGGGGATTTGGTTAGCGTGTGTGTGTGTGTGTGTGTGTGTGTGTGTGTGTGTGTGTGTGTGTGTGTGTGTGTGTGTGTGTGTGTGTGGGATGATTGCTGGATGCTTGGCTAATGCTAGAGTGTTCTCTGGGTGTCTGTGGGTTTTTGAAAATGTTTCTGTGAAATCAATTGTCCTCTCTTGAAAGAGGAGGTAGGGAGGAGTATTGGAAGCCCCTCAGATCCCCCAGTGATAAATTAGCCTTGGCCAGCTAGTTTTCTGTTTGAAGTTGGGAAGCATTTATTCATGTCAGTTTTGACTAAATGGAATGAACCTCAAGAGACCGCTAGAGAGCTTCTGAGATTAGACTTGTTTCAGTCTGGGGTTGTGGCAGGCTGTTTTGGTCTTTGGCCAGCCTGTGTTTTATCACTGTGTCACAGGCACATTATAGCCGGGCTAAATTGGTCCCTGACAACACCGAAATTGCATGGTGCCGCTCAGCATCTTGGGGGACTGCTGGCTGCTTGGTAACTTGGGTATTTTAGTAAGAGAGAGAGGGATAGAGAAAGTGTGAAGAAGGGATGGTTGGAGGGATGGATGAGGAGAGAGAGAATAAAGACCCCACACTAAGGTCACAAGAAGCTACAGGAGGACGCACTGCCTAGTCATACTTGCACAGCTGTTTGCAATGCGTATTGGGTACACTGCTGTTGTAAGTTCTTGAATACAGTACTGACCAGTCAAGTCAAGTCAAGTCAAATTAAATCAAGTCAAGTTTGTTTATATAGGGCAATTTATACACAGAGGTCATTCAATGTGCTTTACAGTGGACTTTACTAGTCTTTACCAGTCAACATCTTGTTGGATTGTGTGTTTTACAGTATGTTCTGTAACCTGGTGACCTGGTGTTGCAATTCATGAGTTTGTATGTTATTTTTTTTATATCGTTTTAATTTGTACTTTTTTTGTGTGTCTGTGTGTAGTTTTGATGAGCTGGCCTGTCTGGGAGAGTCGTGCTCCCTGTGTGAACTGACCCTTGATGGGAACCCTGTGGCGGAGGAGACATGGTACAGGCAGGCTGCCCTGTGCTTAATGCTGCATCTGCGACTCCTGGACATGAAACGTATTACAGTAAGCAACACAGCCCTTTCACGTGTGTGTGTGTGTCGGGGGACGGGGGGTTGTTTAACTCCCATTTTACACTCCATAAACTTCTGCTTGTCTGCATTCTTTATGTAGTACTGTGTGGTGTGTTAAGTAAGCCTGTTTGTGCACTGGTGAAAGTCTAAAGACAAAGGAAGCAAGTCTGAGTATGTTTCTGTGTGTTTTGCATATAGTTCCAGCTGTTGGTTGCTGTTGGTTCCTGTCATGTTCACATCTAGTTCATTATGACTGTATATTCCTTGTTTAGTCTTATTCAAACAGTATCCATGCCCAACAGCGTCCCTGGCTGGGCAAAGCGGCATGTTTGGTCTTGAGTTGGATTGGATGGTAGAACAGGATCTGTGACATTTCCAGTGAAGTAATCTCCTAAACCATTAAAAAAGAGGCTTAAATGCCTATCAGATATGACATCATGTTTTGGGATGGCGCTGTATGCACGCAACATGGATGGTGTGTGTGTGTGTGTGTGTGTGTGTGTGTGTGTGTGTGTGTGTGTGTGTGTGCGCGTGTGGGGGCGTTCTGTGTGTATGTGTGTTAAGGGGGGATTGTGTGTGTGTGTGTGTGTGTGTGGGTGTGTGGGTGTGTTTAGGTGTGGGAACCCTGAGCCCAGAAGGAGGTTGGGTTTCAGCCTGCAGAGGAATCCACTCCAGGGTCTCCCTGCACGCCTGCAACACACACACACACACACATACACACACACACACACACACACACACACATTCTCATACCAACTGTCATTGGAATTTATTCACAAAGTCAGAGATAGATTCATAAGTGGAATGTTTTGTGTGTGTGTATGTGAGTATTTATTACTGTTATTACTGTTGATACATGTAGCTGGTTCTGAAGGGTGTGGCCAGACTCTAGTTGCATATTGCATGTGTAGGTGCTGTATGTATGCAGGCGTGTGTCTGTATGTGTGTGTGTGTGTGTGTGTGTGTGTGTGTGTGTGTGTGTCTGTATGTGTGTGTGTGTGTTTGTGTGTGTGTGGTGCATGCACACGCGTGCATGCATGAGAGAGAGCACTAGTCTAGACCCATCAATGCTCAGGCTGAGTGTTTGTGATGGTGACACAGTTTCCCGGTGGCATAGCTGGGGCCAGGCCGGCAGCTCCTCTCCGACCCCCACGGAGGGGAATTTGGGGCAGGGCAGTAGACACTGCGGGCACCAGGCACCTCCCTCCTGCTCCGTTCCACTATTTGTGATTAAAATTTCATTGGTCAGAATGTTAGAAAATGCTGCAGCATTGCAGAAGAGCCAAGCCCAGTAGTCAGACAAGGCATGTTGCACAATTGTTCCTGCTAAAATATTTTTGATCAGTACTGATAATATTTATGTCAGTGTATAAATCAGTATATTGTTCTGATAAGATATGGGATATGCACCTTCTGTCTCTGTTATAAGTAGCAATAGTACCACAGCATGCATTGTAGATTATATGGTGCTAACATTACTACACAGAGAGCTTGCTGGACATCATTGGCTAGCTCTCTTCTGTCCTCTCCTTTCTTCTTCTCTCTTTTCCTCTTGCCTCTTCTCTCCTCCCCCTTTCTTCTTCTTTTCTCCTCTGTTCCTCCTCAGTCTCCCATCTCTGCTGTGGGTCTCTGTCCCTCCTCTCCTTTTCTCTCCTCTTGTATTTTCTCTCCTTTCTTCTCTTGTCTTTTCTCTCCTTTCATCTCCTCTTGTCTTTTCTTTTCCCTCCTTTCTTCTCCTCTTGTCTTTTCTTTTCTATCCTTTCCTCTCTTCTTGTCTTTTCTCTCTTTTCCTCTTGTCTTTTCTTTTCTATCCTTTCCTCTCTTCTTGTCTTTTCTCTCTTTTCCTCTCCTCTTGTCTTCTTTCCTCTCCTCTTCTCTCCTCTGTTCCTCTCCCCTCTCCCATCTCTGCTGTGGGTCTCTGTCCTTCCCCTCCTGGCTCTTATTGGCTGTTTGGGGGGTCCACCCATGGGCTATCTGTGTCAACACAGGACTAAGCTGTCCGCCTGTGTTCTGTTCAGCTCCACAGGGGTATTGGTTCAGGAATGAAACTAGTTATCTAATTGCTTTTCTGCCTTGTTCTTGGAAATCTTTCAATCTGTTGAACAGCTGTAGTTTTCAGGCATGATTTGTATCTTTAATGCAGTAGTTTCACACCTATGTATCCTTGCACATGAACCCTGCGATCTGAATGGAGATTAATGAATTCTTCTCAGACAGAGATAGAGAGAGAGAGAGAGAGTGACCACAATTCAGCCTGGTACCACAGGGTGTGGCAGGTGCTCATGAATAATGAATGCGCTCCCCCGGTCAGCAAAGATACAGCCATTGTCTGTCCCCGAGTCTCAAGCGCTCCTCTGGCAGCCTCCCAGGGCTGCTTCAGCCGCACTGCATGCTGGGAGATTTAAGCGCATCCAAACAGCTGGGCGCAGACATGTGGCATGGCGACGTCGGGTTGGTAATCCCGCTGATGCAGAAGGACGTGCTCAGTGAGTGTGCGCCTGTGTGTGTGTGTGTGTGTGTGTGTTTGTGTGTGTGTGTGTGTGTGAGTGAGACCGGCCAGCATTCAGGAAGCCATCCTTTGTCGATCTGAGTGTGTGCATTCGTGCATGCGTGCGTGTGTGTGTGTGTGTGCATGTGTGAGGGTGTGTGTGAAACGGAGGATGGAGGAAGGCCCAAAGACTTTTGATGTCGCCCTGCAGGAGGAGGACAGACGTATGGCTGGAGTAGTTGCCCGAAGAGAGGATGAGAAGAAGAGAGAGACCCACAAACAGGCCATTCACAAGGTGGGCAAAGATGACTGTCTGTCTGTCTGTCTATCTGTCTGTGTCTGTCTGTAAATACATACAGTATTCATACATATATCTAACTTATTTGTTTGTCTGTTAATCTATTTCCTGCTATTGTGTTTTAAACACACCATGGGTGTGTGTGTGTGTGTGTGTGTGTGTATGTGTGTCTTTGCGTGCATACTCTTAGTACTGCATACTCTTAATATTCCTTTAGCTGCACCCTGCCATGTCTGTATGCACAGCAGCACCATGAGTTAGCATATTACAGATGTGACATGGCTGAGGATCAGGCTGAAGGGTGCAGCAGGGGTGCACACGACCCTCTCTTGCTTCCTGCTAAAGATGATCACTCACTCACTTGCTCACTCGCCCACTCACCCACTCGCTCGCTTGCTCACTCACTCATTCACCCACTCACTCACTGAACATACTCTTCTCACTGAAATGCAGTTTTAGGTAGAGTGTTTATTTGGAAGTCAACCAAGAGGATCCCTGGGTTCTTAACAATGGTATTTTTCAATCGGTTGCCACAGTACCTCCAAGCACTTTTTTTGTTTATTCATCGAGTGCTCTGACATTATTTCAGTCTCATGAATGAAACAAACCACATTGTCATGCTCCATCTCTGCGGTTGGAATTTGTGTAACGGGATATAGACTTGTTATAATTTTTTTTAACATGGAACATATGTGGTAGACATTATGGAAGACAGCTTGGGACTGGAACAGAGTGAGTTCACAATCCTGAAATGGATTTTTAGAGTGAGAGAGACTGAGAAGAGAGAGAGACAGAGAGAGAGAGAGAGAGAGAGAGAGAGAGAGAGAGCAGGATTTGGAGGTAAGGAGAGAGATGTTCAGGGACAATGTGAATAGAGGGATAAGATAGATTAAAGAGAAGAAATGTGTTCATCCTTGTCTCTCCTCTCCTTTACTTGGAAAAGTGAATGAAACAATGAGTCAAAGATGGATGAAGATGAGAGAGAGAGAGAAAGAGAGGGAGAGAGACAAAAAATGGCATCTTGCCTGCTCTCATTTGTTAGGTGAAACCACCTTACCTAACATAATGCCATGTTGTCACACTTGCATCTTTTCCACTGGGGTTGGGAGTGCTCCAACCTGCCCTGATCTCTGAGATTTTTTACTGCTGCTCCCTGATGAGCATTTCTCTTAAGTGCTTTACACATTGTCTGAGCTCATTCAGTCATGTAGGCATGAATCATCTGGCTCTCATTACCAGGCCCGTGGCCTGGGTCAGTAGAGGTTTTATTAGTTATAAGATAATTGGTAGCTTTGACATGCTCCGTAATAATGTTTTAGTTATGCGTTTATGGAAAACATTGTTTGCCCTTGCTCTCATGTGGTACATATGCTGAAAAGGAATTAACTTACAAATATTAACAGAAAGAGATATACATGTTTTCTTTGTGTGATGAGTATGTTTCTGTCATACTGCAGTGTGCAATGTTGAAAATATGCTTCCATGTATTGCCTGAATGTATGGTTGTGGTGAATGTCAGATACTCGGACAGCTCTTGCTTCCAAGGGAGGATCTGAGTGTGTGTGTGTGTGTGTGTGTGTGTGTGTGTGTGTGTGTGTGTGTGTGTGTGTGTGAGTGTGTGTATGTGTGCTGAGTGTGTGAGTGCATCTGTGTGTCTGTGTTTTGTGATTATAGAGAGGTTTATAGATAGGCACAGACCATGTAGTCAGGAATTGATTGCACCTCCGTAATCCAAACCGGCTAATCCAGGCTAAATAGAAGAGCTCAGTGGGGCTGGGTGTTGTAGAAAGATCCGGAGGGAATGCAGACTCCCCGCAGGGAAGAAGGGCCACATTCTGTCTGAGAGGATCTGGAGGCAGCAATCGCGATGTCATGCTAACCCCCCCAGCCCCCCCCCCCCAAGTGCCCATCCCCTGGGCAGATCAGTTGTAGTCAGAGCAGTTTCTATATTTTATCTATATTCTCAGAGATAAGGCACACCATTTTTAAAAGAGATTTGATTTGGCAGAGAAGCTCACCATATTCAGAATGCTTCATCAGAGAGTTGTCAGTAGGATTTAAAGGAACACGCCGACTTTTTGGAAAATAATCTTATTTCCCAAAGAGTAAGCGTGTTCCTTTAAAGGAGAAGCTGAAGACCAGCAGAAGATGTTGAGAACCTCTGGTCTAGGTGATGGTTTGTTATGAGCCCATATTTACACTCATCTTTAGGCCTGTGCACAGGCATGCTAAACCACAGATACACCTAGGATTACCCTCAAACAACACTCATACTCGTGCACTCACTAGCTTGGGAGATGATCAAGGAGACACCAGAAATTCGATCATCTGGAATGGATCTTAAGTTTATTGTTCTAAGTAGGCCAGCTTGTCCATGGCATGACCCCTGCATGCTGTGAAGTCGATTTTAGCTGTTTGAAAGTTAGACCTTGAAAGTGATCGTTTCTGTCACTTGTCAATGTAATGGTCTTGTTATTACCCCAAATGGACTTTTGAGTGGTCTGAAACACAGATAGTACTTTCCACTAATCATCTAGACACCAAGGGTGCCTAGAGTAAATAATACACAGTTCATGTCCAGTGTCTCTCAAATGAGACATGTCACTGTGATTGCTTTTCATTAGGAACTTACAAAAGGTCAACTCGGGTCTAAGAACAACCTAGGGTCTATTCCATTCTTACTCAAATCCACTCTGATTAACATCATTTTGGTCCCCAATGAAAATGTACACTTGTTATCATCCAAAAATAGACTCTGAGTTGTTCTTAGCCCGGAGTTGTCTTTTTTAAATCTCATTTGAACAACCCCTTTTGCAGCTGTTGATGAGGTCTTGAAATCTTATTTGAACATTTTGTCATGTTTGTATCTCTGTAGTCGTATTGTCACATCATGTTTTGCTGCTGGTTATATAACCACAGAGTTGAACTCTGCAAGTGTACATATTTATGCATATTAAAATCCAGTTTTGTCTGCTTCAAATAAGAAGATTGTTCCACGTAGTGCTTCTTAATCCCTGGGGGAAGATAAGCTGCACCTCTTAATGATGTCTGCTGTTTTTTGCAATGGTGCCCTTGGATACCAGGGAATGTTGTAACCATAGATACGATATAATGAAATTGAAAAAGCACTGCTGCATCAGGGATGGGCAAATTCAGGGGGTGGATTTCTTTATGCTCTTACTGTAGTCATGAGCAGTTTCATTTATGGATTCTTTCCCAAGGTCTTCAATCTGGAATCTCTTCATTCTAGTGGATTGACTTGTTGAGTTTTATTGATTATTTTTTTTATCATGATGGCAATACTCTACCCAGGGCAAACCCAAATTCATTGCACACTGCCCAATGTGCCCATGGATAACCCATTCATGCTGGATGCTGCACAACGCAACACTTTACCCCCCAACCTGTTGCTGCATAGCGCAGCATTGACTCTCCCGCTGGTTGCTGCGTAGCGCAGCATGCTTTTTATTTCATGTTTCTAGGTGTACAGAGGCTTAGATATTAAGGTTTTGGTAGACGTTGACAATTCTTAGTATTTTTTCAGAAAACCCTTAGGAAATAAGGTTATTTAGCCTAGAATGCCATAGGATTCTATAGGCGTTTTTAGTAGGCATTTCAGGAGTTAATGGGTTAAGTAGACTGTCAGTGTGGATTCACATGATGGAGAATCATGCAAGCTGAATGCTGCCTTACAGTTCTGCCCATGGATGTGGAGACATCGACCTTTGAGGGCACAGAACTTCTGAGGGTACAATATAGCACATTTCTGTGTGTGTAGAAAAATGCTGTGGCAATTGCTCAGTCAATGAAAAGGGTGCTTAGTGTCTGAGGACATAGGCTGTGTGCTGTGCCAGAGATGGATTTTATGGATTCAAAAAGAAATTAAGAGATTGATCACTAAGATGATGAGAAAATCTTGTTCTTTGTGGTTGATGTACGGTAAGTGTCTAGTGTCAGTTTTCTACCCAGTCACTTTGTCTCAATATAAGTAAGCCTTATTTTTATCAGTTGTTTTCTGTGATTTTTAAGGAAATTCTTGTAAACATTTTTAAGCAATTTGAAGGCAGTATCTGTTAAACTAATAGCAACACTTCAGTTATGTACCTGGTCTGGCCCATGTTTTTAAGTTTTGTATTTAATGGAAATGTTTTAAATGTTCTAAAGAGGTTCTGAAAGCCCAGGTCACTCAATCGAGTTCCTCCTGTAGGGTTCTGTGTGTAGTTCTCCTCAGCAAGAAAGCAGCCAATCAGAGGTCTGCAGACTTCAGGAGAAGGTCCAGGCAGTGGAGAAGGTCCAGGCAGGTTGAGGGGACTCCCTTACTGTACATGTGCAGTAGGATAAGTAGTATTAATAAGGCATTAATAGCATCAATATGAACATTGTTTCTCTTCAAGAAGCTTTAGCATACATCTTTATTCACATTGTCGATACGAGTTTTGTATGTAAAGTGTCCTCTATATAAATATATGTAGGGATCGCATTAGCATTAGGGTGTCAGTGTACACAATGTCAGCTGCATCCTTATGTAACCGGGCTGTCTGTCTTCTCTTGTCCCATGTCCTCTGGCTGTCCATCTAGGAGAAACGGCGGCTGGCCATTCGTAATGCTGCCCAACAGTGGGAGGGGCTTAAGTCTTGTTTGGACCTGCCCACCCAAAATGGTTCGAAGGAGGAAGTGAGCCCAGAGAATAGCCCCACCCACAGCTCTGCACAGACCAATGGGATCGCTCAGGATCCCTCTCCAGATGAGCTCAGGTGCATTCTCATCTCTCTCTCCTTCTCGTTATGTCGTGCTAACTGTCTTTCAGTTTATTTTCTGATTCTGTCTGTCTCTCCCTGCACACGGTCTTTTTCCCCCTGCCAGTTTGTTTCTTGTGCTTGCCTCTCTTCATTAGTTTCAGTATAAGTAAACATGCATTAGCTTCATGCTGTTGCTTCATAATTATGTGACCTTGTAGAGGTCATAACTTTATATAAAGGTGAAAGTTGAAATGTATACATAAGCATAAATTTGAGTTGCAGAAATCACGAGTAACCAAGGAGAATCATGTGAGACTCTGACATGTGAGGTTCTAAAGAGTTGCAGGACTAGGGGATGGAAAGAAGTGGGGCGGCACGCTTTATTTTCCTCAGATAGTAAATGGTAACCATGTGTCATATTAGGTGTACGGTACATCTAGTTCCACATCTCCTCAGGGCACTGACCCTCTGATACTGTCATGCTTAGCTCTTATCTTTTTTCTGCCTACCCCTCACTCTCTCTCTCTCTCTCTCTCTCTCTCTCTCTCTCTGTCTCTCTTTCTTTCTCTGTCTCTCACTCTCTCTTTTTCTCTCTTTCTCTCTCTCTCTCCGTCTCTCTTTCTCTCTCTCTCTGTCTCTCTCTCTCTCCGTCTCGCTTTCTCTCTCTCTGTCTCTGTTTAGGCGGGTGAGCCCTATCTTGGCTCTGGATCGTCCAGCAGTGATCACTGAGAACAGGTTACGCTCCATCAGTCGTCCCAACAGCCCACGAGACCCAAGGTACACACACACACACACACACACACAGACTCTCTCTCTCTCTCTCTCTCACACACACACACCTTCACTCCTCCCACACTCATTCATCAACAAAGACGTAGAAAACGTCCATCCAACGTACTCACACACACACAAACATTTCACACACACACACACATACATACATAGAACTGAACAAATAACACTTGCTCTTGTTGAGTGACTGGGATGCAGTCCTCTGCCGCCGCACTGACCTTTGAGCCGTGTTGATGTGTCCCTCCATCCTCCATGGTCCATCCCAGGCTGTCCGTCTGCTTCATAGATCAGGTCTGTGGCACAATTCAGGTCTGCCCAGCCCCTTACCCAGCAGGGGTGCCCCTCTCTCCCAGTCACCTTTGATCTCCATGCTGCTTGACGCATGTGTTCTCTACAGGGGGGTGCTTCTGGATTTTGACATCAGCCATCTTAGGAGATGATGCAACACCTGGCTCTGTGGGTGTATCAGAGTGACCTCTGCGCATGTGCACAGAATAGTGTAGCATGCTCACATCTTTCAAAGCTGCTGAAATGTTCTGAAATATCTGATCATGTCAGAATACCCTCAGGCATGGTTGAACTGATGCTCAGGGTAATCCCTGGCTTTGTTGGTCAGTGATTGGCTGATGTCAGTGATCACTTCCTCTCCTTGGCAGTCATTGGCTCCAACAGTATGTCATAGTATGTGTGTGTGTGTGTGTGTGTGTGTGTGTGTATGGGAACGCACTTCTGCATATGTGCTCTGAGCCACAAGGTCCTGGTGGGCGACCCAAGGACTTTTTGCGTCTCCACTCAAAGAGGACTCTGTTCCTCCTCCTGGTTCCCAGGATGCACTGCAGCATCCCTGAAGCCTCATTAGTCAGCAGTGCATCTGGGCAGCTGTTTTGTCTTTCTTTGGTCTCTGTCAGCCAGCAACACTGTGTTCACCAGGGGGCAGGATGCATTCCATATACTGTATATATTAGAAGAATATGTTTATATTTCGGAGAGAAACTGGAAAAGACATGTATGCCTTGGTCTTAACCTGTATTACACATTGGTATCTACAGTATCTATCTATCTATCTATCTATCTATCTATCTATCTATCTATATATAGACAACAACTGCAGTGAGTTGGAAAAGAGAAAGCAAGAACACATAGGCTACTACTGGCCAATCCTCTCCAATTGTTTAGAATTGGACTCTGGGCGTTTGGGAACAGCTGAGGGAGGACTACTTGAAACTGCGAGTTTCGGTCGGTGTGAGCTGCATGCAATTCCTGTCAGAATAACAATAGAGGCTGTTGCTGCAGTGTCAGCCCTCCTTTCAGCCGTACTCGTTTAAGACGTACGCGGTGAAGACGAGCAAGTTTACCTGTGCAAGTTCACCGAGCATAGGCGCCGACAAAGGCAAAAATGTGCCATTCCACCATATCTGTAATCACCTGCCATCGCAGAAACCGGCATCATACCAAAAGGGGCAGAAATCGCCTTCACCTCCAGCAACTTAAACGGTCCTTACCTACAGAAACCTCCTTCTCCATGGGCTTGTGGAACTGTCAATCCGCAGTCAACAAAACGGACTTCATAGCTGGCTATGCCAACCACCTTTCATTGGAACTCCTTGCTCTCACTGAGACTTGGATCAAACCAGAGAACACTGCCACCCCGGCTGCACTCTCCACCAACCTTACACTATCCCACACCCCTCGCCTATCTGGACGAGGAGGCGGGACGGGCCTGCTGATCTCCAACAAATGGAAATTCACCCCGCTACTGCCTTCAAACAAATATGTCTCATTCGAATTCCATGCCATCACAGTGATCGCCCCAGCAAAACTCTACGTGCTGGTCATCTACCGCCCTCCAGGCCAACTAGGTGACTTTATGGACGAACTTGACACTCTGCTATCCTCCATCCCTGAGCATGACTGTCCGCTTCTTGTTCTCGGTGATATGAACATCCACTTAGATGCTCCAGGCTCAGCGGACTTTTTGGCCCTGGTCCACTCCTTTGACCTCAAACTGGTTCAAAGCCCACCGACTCACAAAGCTGGCAAAGAGCTTGACTTGATCTTCACTCGGAACTGCAGCACAGACACCCTCATGGTAACGCCTCTCCATCTTTCTGACCACTTCTTCATCCAGTTCAACGTCAGCCTGACAGAACAGCCTCCGGCTCCTCAGCCGATGGTCACGTTCCGCCGCAACATCCGGAACCTGTCTCCAACGCACTTTTCCTCTGCGGTTGCCTCCGGTCTACCTCCACTCAACACCTTCTCCTCTCTGGAGGTTAATGAGGCCACAGACTCGCTCTGCTCCACACTGAGCTCGTGTCTAGACGAGCTGTGCCCTCTTACCACAAGGCCAGCTCGATCCAAACACTCTCATCCATGGCTAAATGATACCCTCCGATCGCAGCGCACCAAACTCAGAGCCGCGGAGAGGAAATGGCACAAATCCAAACTAACTGATGACCTCAAAAACTACCAGACACTCCTGACCTCCTTCTCAGCCAGCATCACTGCTGCTAAGACGGCTTTCTACAATGACAAAATCAACTACAGACACTCGAAAACTTTTCTCAACCTTCAAATCGCTACTCAACCCTCAGCTGCCTCCTCCTCCATCCAGCCTTACTGCAGATACCCTCGCCTCATTTTTTACAAACAAAGTGGCGGCAATCAGCAGTCAATTCTCTACATGCCCACTCAACGCATCTGACTCAGATACCGCACTCCTACAACCTCTAGGGACTGCTGGAACATCTTTTTCAGCATTCACGCCTCTCTCCGAGAGTGAAGTATCTAGACTCCTGACATGCAGCCGTCCTACCACTATTCCTACGAGCCTACTTCAGTCCATCAGCCCGACCATCGCTCCAGCTATCACACATGTGATCAATGCCTCGCTAACCTCCGGCACATTTCCAACAGCGTTCAAAATGGCCCGCGTAACACCGCTACTTAAGAAAGCTTCTCTCAACCCTGCTCAAGTCGAGAACTACCGCCCTGTCTCACTCCTGCCTTTCCTATCCAAAGGCATTGAACGAGCAGTCTCCAAACAGGTCTCTGACTTCCTTTCACAGAACAACCTTCTGGATCCAAGTCAGTCTGGGTTCAAAAGCGGCCACTCTACCGAAACGGCTCTGTTGTCTGTAACAGAAGCCTTAAAAGAAGCCAGGGCGACCGCTCGGTCATCAGTACTCATTCTGCTTGACTTATCGGCTGCCTTTGACACGGTTAATCACCGCATCCTTCTCTCTATACTCGCTAACATGGGAATCTCCGGTTCTGCTCTCTCCTGGTTTGAATCCTACCTCACAGGACGCTCGTTTAACGTATCATGGCTTGGTCAGCTATCTGCACCTCACCATCTCACCACAGGGGTCCCCCAGGGCTCAGTGCTGGGCCCCCTTCTCTTTGCTATCTACACCACCTCCTTGGGACAGATTATCCGTTCGCATGGCTTCTCATACCACTGCTATGCAGATGACACACAGCTCTATCTGTCCTTTCCACCTGATGACCCCTTGGTTTCAGCACGGATCTCGGATTGCCTCTCAGACATAGCTACATGGATGAAGTCACACCACCTCCAGCTGAACCTCTCAAAGACTGAGCTGCTGGTCCTCCCAGCTAAACCTACCATACATCACGACATCAACATCAAATTTGAATCCCTGTCTGTTTCACCTACCAGGACTGCAAAAAATCTAGGAGTTGTTATCGACAACCAGCTAAACTTATCAGATCATGTTGCCTCAGTCGCCCGGTCATGCCGTTTCGCACTCTACAACATACGGAAAATCAGGACTTACTTGACTCAAGATGCTACCCAACTTCTGGTTCAGGCAATAGTCATATCACGACTCGACTACTGCAATGCCCTCCTGACAGGTCTCCCAGCCTGCGCAGTGAAACCACTTCAGATGATCCAGAACGCGGCGGCGCGCCTGGTCTACAACCAACCCAAAAGGGCACATGTTACCCCGCTGCTCATCCAGCTACACTGGCTACCTATGGCGGCCCGCATCAAATTCAAGGCTCTAACGCTTGCCTACAAAGTAGTCTCCGGTTCTGCTCCCACCTACTTGAATGCCCTCATACAGACATACGCTACCTCCAGACCGCTGCGCTCCTCAGACGAACGACGTCTAGCTCTACCACCGGTATGCTCAAGCCAATCCAAACTTTTCTCATCTGTTGTTCCTCGTTGGTGGAACACACTGCCAGCTCCTACAAGGGCAGAGACATCCTTCTCCATTTTCAGAAAACTCCTGAAGACCCAGCTCCTTTAGAGAACATCTCCTCTCATAGCAACACTTACAACAAGTCTTACTGATCCTAGCACTCACCAGTCGTCTCAAACTGACAAGTAACTGTTAAAAACAGCACTCACTGATGCACTTATTCTTACTGTACTCTAATGTTTTTTAAATTGTCCTAAAATTGTTGAGAACTGCTCTAAAACTTAAACTGTTTACTATGTTGTTAGTCGCTTTGGCTAAAAAGCGTCAGCCAAATGTAATGTAATGTAATGTAATGTATATATATTTTTTTTTTTCATTCATTTATTCTTATTTCCTCAGAGAGACATAAAGATATGCCTTTGTCTGCAAATTGGTGGCCTGTCTGCAGAGACTGGGCCCCAACTTGCCATTTTTGATTGAAGCCAAATTTCATTGGTCACGGTCTGGCTCTGGTAATGCTGTGATGGCACTTGCAGAAACAGTTTTGACGGGGCCGGCTCTAGCGCTGATTTATGATAGGCTGCCTGAAAGAAAGAGTAACTGTTATTCTCCTTACGCTGGTGCCCTCCTGTCCCGGTTAGCGCAGCAGCGGTATGACGTGGAGTTATGGATGTCCGGATGAAAAGCTTGGATGATAGGTGGTCTTCAGAAGCCCAGGCAGCCTCAGTCCCATGTGGTTCCTCTGCCCCCCCCCCCCCCCCCCCCCCCCCCACCCACTCTCACCCCAGAGCCATGGCTGTGCTCCTCATCTGCTTTGGCTTTGTGAACTCAGAGGGACCCCCCTGGGTGTGGGTGTGCTGAAGAGAGATGGGGGAAGATAGACAGAGAAGGGGAGAGAAAGATGCGTGTTGTAAGAGAGAGCTGGGGGGGGGGGGGGTAGTGGTGGAGAGAGACTGAGAGAGAAAGGGGGCCCATGGTATTGGTCTCCTCATCCTGGTCAAGGCTGGCCATATGGACGCCTATAGCACTCTCCCCACAGCCTCAGGTTTCTGTTGACACAGTTTCCCTTCAGACGTCACTCTGTGTGGTGAAGAGGGAAACTCTGATAGACATCTCTGAATGAATGAGTGCATTATTAACACTGTGCCGTTGTGATGATTAGCAGACATACTCTATTGAAAAGATGCACATGACCGAGCCATTCAGTGCAGTGATGTTTTCTCTACCTCGCCATACATACATCACTCTCAGAGTGAGCTCAGAGTCTAATGCTTCACATGTTAGAGCCAGTTATTACTGCAAATCTCTCAACTGTTGACGTGTGTGGTGTGTGTGTGTGTGTGTGTGTGTGTGTGTGTGTGTGTGTGTGTGTGTGTGTGTGTGTGTGTGTCTGTGTGTGTGCGTGTGTGCGTGTGTGCGTGTGTGCGTGTGTGTGTGTGTGTCTGTCTGTCTGTCTGTCTGTCTGTCTGTGTACGGGGCATATATGTGTCTGTGTGTGTTTGTGTGTGTGTATGTATGTGTGTGTGTGTGTGTGTGTGTTTCTAAACTGAGGTTAACCTTCTGCGTCATTCGTAAGCACTTGGAATGAAGGCGGTCATTATTTGAGCTCATCGCTCAGTGTCTCGTGTGCTGCCATGCGACGCTGCCCCTGTGTTCAAGGTGTGTGCTATTTCTGAAAGCATCGGGGAAGACGGGTGGTGGTGTTTGTGTAAGGGCCTCTTAGCGTTAGTGGGTGCACAGAAAAGGCTGATGAAGGCTGCCTTCTGTTTGACTTGAGTGGTGGCGTGCTCCACATTCAAGGCGATGTGTGAATAGGCAGGAGTGTGTGTGGTTTAGGGTGGGTGGTGATGGTGGTGAGGACAGCTGGTAACAGCCGTACAATAGAAGAGGAATCGCCCATTTGAGAAGCTAGAGAGACTGGCACGAAAGGGCTAGGAGTGTGTGTGTGTGTGTGTGTGTGTGTGTGTGTGTGGTGTGTGTGTGTGTGTGTGTGTGTGTGTGTGTGTGTGTGTGTGTGTGTGTGTGTGTGTGTCCATCTGTCTCTGTGGGAGAGGGAGAGGCTGAACAGGCTAGAGACAGGGGAAATGGCAGAAAAATAAGTGTCTATGCAAATTAATTGCCTTCCTCTTTCTGTTAGAGTCTGAGAGAAAGTGGCCATAACAGAAGGATTACTTTGGACTACTGCAGGGAGAGCTGCAATAGTCCATTTCAGAGCCTGAGGTGAAAGCAAGGGCTGATTTCATTTGAGTTCCAGTCCTGGCAGAAGTGCTCAGTTGAAGCCAGAGGGCTGTGTGTGTGTGTGTGTGGGGGGCGGGGGGTAGAGAGAGAGGGACAGAGAGAGAGTGTGAGTGATTGGTCAGTGAGGGTCAGGATACAGAGAAGTGGAAGAAGAGTCAGTAGAAGTTAAAGATAGAGAGAGAAAAGGGATGATATACCTGGATGGAGAGTCTGCAGGACCTACTCGCTGTTTCTGTCTGCCATTTAATCCCATCTCAGACTGAACATGAGGCAGGTAGATAAGATCAAGGTATAAATCCAGCCTCCCTGTAGCATGGAGATGAAACAGGGAGAGAGATATGTAGAAAGAGAGAGAGAAGTAAAGATAGGAGCATAGAGAGAAGTCAGGTAGAAGATGGAAAGGTAGAAAGAGAGGAGGCTAAAGGAGGGTGGCAGGAAGGTAGAAGTTGAATGAGTGTTAGGGTGAACGATGCTGTGTACAATAAGAGAGATAAAGGATTCAGAGAGGGGGCAGAAGCCAAGACGGCTGGAGATATCAAAACATACAGAGTGAGAGTGAGGAGATATTGTAAGTCAAACAGAGAGACTGCAAATTTGATTTGATAGTGAAGAGAGAGAGAGAGAGTGTGTGTGACATGATTGTGTGTGTGTGTGTGTGTGTGTGTGTGTGTGTGTGTGCTTATGTGTGCTTATGTGTGAGAGGGAGAGAGAGGGAGAAATAAAGAAAGAGAAAGTAAGTAAGAAGATGGAGTAAGGCCTTCACAGCGGTACCTCACACTGTTCTGCTGTCTTGGCTGCACTGAGTCTGAAGGAGCCCAGAGACCTGCGTCATTACCAGAACTTTCCCTCCGTCACTCAGCACGGTTCAGTCATTAAAGGCCAGGAGAACTTCCAGAACTAAGAGTTCCTCTGTCAGTGGGTCACCTCTGATGGCATCCACTGAGCCCACAGCCTTGATTCCTCTTTTTAAATGTACCTGATGGATCTCTTGCTCCATGGATGATTGGAATGTTCCATAGTAGCTTGTGCTCTGTGCTAAGAGAGAAAGAGAGAGAGAGAGAGAGAGAGAAAGGGAGAGGGAGAGAGAGGAGAGAGTGAGAGAGAGAGGGAAAGAGAAAAAAGTCCTCATCCCTGCTTCCCAAGGGGTAACCTTGAGCCATCAAACAAACAACGAGACCGAGACTGAGAGTCTCCTCCGCACTGGGCCCATTGAGATTTAGTGCTGGTTTATTAAAGAGGGCCGCTCAGCAGAACGCGGCGGCCCACAGGAGGAAGTGTTTATGGCGGGCCTGTGCGGCAGACACTTATCTGCTTTTGTCTGGTGCCTTCGGGCCTCGGAGATCATTTGTTACCGGCGAATCTTGGGAGGGGGCTGTTGCAGGGGCACATGGCCTGGTAATCAATTCTGATTACAGAGGAACAGTAGGTGACAGAGGCCAGAGCACAACGATACGGACACGCACACAGACACACACACACACACACACACACACACACAAACACACACACACACAACCGTGGCATGTGTCCAGACAGCAGACTGAGTAGGAGAGAGTGGTAGCAGAGACAGTCGAGAGAAAGAAAGACTTATATGAAGAAACTGTAAAAAAAAAAGGCAAGGGCTGTGTGTGTGTGTGTGTGTGTGAGAGAGAGAGAAAGAAAGAGAGAGATGACTACAGGGGCTATGAGTAGAGGTAGAAGAAGAAATAATGTACCCTAAGAATGGGGTTACGAGAGAGAGAGAGAGAGAGAGAGAGAGAGAGAAAGAGAGGACAGAGAGAGCGAGATGGGGATTCAAGAGAGAGAGAGAGGGGGGGGGATTCGAGAGAAGGCAGAGGAGTCCACATTACTCTGCAGTGTTTATGTGCAGGCTGCCAGTAGTGCCATGTGTGTTTGACTGTGTGTGATTAAGAGTGTAGCATAGCAGACCCCCTTCCCTCCCCACACAGGGTGCCTGTCTGTCTAAAGGCCCATTCACACCAAGAACGATAACGATAACGATAGCTATAAATAAATATCGTTCTCGTTAATATGAATGACGACGTTCACACATAAACTATAACGATAACGACATGAAGAACGATATCGTTGGGGATCACTTTCAGAGCGATTTTCAGAACGATAAAAAGCTAATAGCCAATCAGAACCCATTGAATTTTAACCGTCACGTTCATTAACACAAGGAGAGACTTTGTTTATCGTTGTTCAGTGTGAACGCTTTTATCGTTATGGTTATAGTTATAGTTATCGTTATCGTTAACGTTCTTGGTGTGAATGAGCCTTAACACTGGAAAATTGGTCAAGTTTGGGCTGTGTGTGTGTGTGTCTGTCCGTGTCCGTGTCCTAGTGGGTGTGAGGAGTGTGTGTGGTTTTGTGTGTGCATGTGTGCACGTATACTGTATGCTTAAGAGTGTTTGTGTGTGTGTGTGTGTGTGTGTGTGTTTGGGGGGTGGGATGTATGACTATATGAGGTTACCCAACTGTGTATGTGACTTTAAGTGAGGTTACCTGACTCTGGTCTACCCTCAGGGTAACCCCTGCCTCATTTCCCATCCTCTCGTCCGCTTCTCCCTTCACATCAAACACACACACACACACACGCACACACACACACACACACCCTGGCCCTGCTACCGTGTCCCTATTGAAACCCTGCTGCTGCTGTTCAGTCCGGTTGTTTGATTTGAGGCCTTCCTCTCCGACCCGCAGCGGGCTGTGTTTGTGTGGCCTCTGCTGTGGACAGGAGCCTGGCTGCCGGCCTGAGACCCTCGGTGGGACCCAGAGAGAGACTCCGTCCTCCCCACGGTTCCTCCTGCCACTCAGCCCACTTCCTGCAGCCCTGCGGTTTGTTGGGATTATGTGGAGGGGGGTCGAATGAGGAGCCTAATGAAATTTTAGGGAAATTGTAAGTGAAAGTAAGTGTGTGCGTCCGTGCGTGCGTGCGTGCGTGCGTGCGTGCGTGCGTGCGTGCGTGCGTGCGTGCGTGTGTGTGTGTGTGTGTGTGGCTAGGCGAGTTGTTTGGGTAGGATTGGGTTCTTCCGTAGGTTATTAAAAACACTGGGAGGAAATGGACTCGCTTCAGTGGCGCATTAGGCTGCTAATGGCTGAACTTTGGCTCCGGTGGCTCGGACTGCTAACCCACACTGGGGCCCCAGTCTGCTACACACACACACACACACACACACACACATTCAGGTACACACTCTCACTTGTCTCCAAACTCACACACACACACACACACATACACATTCAGGCACACACTCTCACTTGTCTTCAAACTCATACACATACACACACACACACACACACAATAACCATGCAAGCATGCGTACACATTAACATTACACAAACAAATGCACTGTATGCACCCACACACATTCGCATACAATACAGACGCACGCACGCATGCACGCGCACACACACACACACACACACACACACACACACATACACACACACACACTCTTGTCTCCTAAGGGCCTCTGCCATCCTAATCACCTGGGGCTCCCTTTTCCCCTCTGCTGTCAGGCCTAAATATCCACCAGAGCCTCTAAGCTGAGCCTCTTGGCTGTAGACTGCAGCTGAGGGACTCCCTTTGTGTAGCCTCTCATTGCTTGTCTCACTTGTAGCAATGCTAGATATAGCGCTGTGCACTGGTAGCAGTGCTAGATATAGCGCTGTGCACTGGTAGCAATGCTAGATATAGCGCTGTGCACTTGTAGCAATGCTAGATATAGCGCTGTGCATTGGTAGCAATGGTAGATATAGCGCTGTGCACTGGTAGCAAGGTTAGATATAGCGCTGTGCACTGGTAGCAATGCTAGATATAGCGCTGTGCACTGGTAGCAATGCTAGATATAGCGCTATGCACTGATAGCAATGCTAGCTATAGCGCTGTGCACTAGCCAATGGCAGTGTTGGGAAAGACTGCATGCCCCTGCTCAACACACTGACATACTCTGTTTTTTTTTAGATCTTTTTAGAACTTAAAGTATCACTTTACAGGGCATTGTAAGTGTGTTTAGACTGGATGTAAGCTATCACTGTAATGCAATGCTGTTGTATTATCGGTAGAACAATAGGGCACGTTGGCTGAGAGTCATGGCTCCATAAATATGGAGCATGTGTTTGTCTTCCCCGCCGCTACAGATCTATCACGTTACTGCATACTCGAAATGTCACACAAGTCAACTATGTCTAATACCATGAAGTCAAATGCTCAGTAATGACAGTTTGTGTCTGCTGTTGTTATGTAAATGTAAGAAACCGTGAGTGTGACTTGTGATAATTTAGCTGCTCTATAATGACTCACTCGTTCACTCTGATCGAAAGTGACCAGGCTGTGACAGGAACAGCACACCCGTATCAACAGATGCG
This sequence comes from Alosa sapidissima, assembly GCF_018492685.1. NCBI lineage: Eukaryota > Metazoa > Chordata > Actinopteri > Clupeiformes > Clupeidae > Alosa > Alosa sapidissima. The sequence continues at coordinate 20,775,069 of NC_055970.1, read as the reverse complement.
CTCCAGCTCTCCTCTAATTCCTCTGTATCTGTCCATCTCTGGACGGGGCAGTGGAGGACCAGACCTGTCTGTCCCTGCAGGGCTTCTTGTTTACGTGGCTGTCTCACCTGAATGTCTGGACACAGCCTGGGTACACCTGTGGAGATAAGCACCATACACCCCCTACACAGACTCACACACACACACACACACACACACACACACACACCCAAAGGGACCTTCGTCTCATTTGTCTCCACTCTTCCACTTCACATGTCTCTTTCATCACCCTCTCTTTCTCCCCTCTGTTGCTCTCTGTGGGCCGTATCTTCCCTCCACATTAACCCTGCTGCCACATCTCCCCTTTTCTATCTCTTCTAAATCCTAACCCCATTCTGTCCTTCTCTCCCTCCTCGTCTTTGTCTGTCTCTTTCGTTCCCCCTTTCTTATCTCTCTCTCTCTCTCTTCGTGTGTCTCTGCTCTCTTTGTGCCTTTGCTCCTGTCTCTCGACCTCCCTGCCGTGTTTATCTGTGTTTGCTCTGAATAAAGGCACCACTCTCTGTTGTCTGTCCTCACACACAAAGCCACTTGAGTCTCCTCAGGTCTCTGAGTGCTATAATCCGCCTCTCAGATCCCCCCACCCCACCCCACCCCAAACACACACACACACACACACACACGTCTCTCTGGCCCTGAGCTCCTTTGTATCCCTCCTCTCCTCTGATGCCCATGCCAGGGTCCTGGTGGAGTCACACAGAGTGTGTGTATGTGTGTGTGTGTGTGTGTGTTGTGTGTTGTGTGTTGTGTGTTGTGTGTGTGTGTGATGTGTGTGTGTGTGAGTGAGAGAGAGAGAGAGAGGGGTACAGCAGGAGAGAGTTTGAAAGAGAGATGGAGTGAGAGAGAGTGGCAGACAGGTAGAATGAGAAAGATCTAGAGAGTCCGAGTGACGGAGAGAGAGAGGGACAGAGGCCATGGGCTGATAGGATAGGGAGGAGGTCGCGCTGTCCTCTCTGGGATGAGCAGGGGGACACGCCTACGCCATCAGATCGGGCGTCCATCACAATGGCGGCCTTGTCAAAGGGGTGGCTCTCATTTCAACTTCCCTTTTGTCCACTCCTGTCCCCACCGGCCAGTAAAAACGGGCAACAAATTACTTCCATGTTGCCTTTGGGTTTCCTCCTGTGATCCTGTTACCCATCCACCCTTCCTCCCTCGCTCCCTAGTGTCTCTGTTCCGCTCTTCTCATCTCTGGAGTGAGCTCGGTGCTGCTGGGGAGGTATTGGGTGTTCAGTGTGTGAAATGTGAGGTGGCTGATTGGTCTGGCCATGGAGTGGGCGCTACCGGCGAAAGCCTTTGGAGCACCTGATCCTCAGGAATGTGAGAACCGGACAGACTGTGTGTGTGTGTGTGAGTGTGTGTGGGTGGGTGTGTGTGTGTGTACGTGTGTGTGTGTGTTCGTTCGTTGACATTGTGTTGGATTTTGAGTTTGAATGTTGTATTTGTTGGGTGTATGGATTTATTTATTCGTATAAAGGTGTGTGTGTGTGTGTGTGTGTGTGTGATTGCCTGTCTGTCACACAGAGATTGAGTCTCCCTGAGACCCACCATGGTACACCTCTCTCACGACTCTGTAATGACCGCCGGCCGTCCCGCTGAGGGTGGCAGAATGGAGCCGATTAGCCTCGCAACCGATCCCTCTGTCGCCATCCTCACCGGCCGCTCAGATCACGCTCTAGAAGTGTGTGTGTGTGTCTGTGTCTGTGTGTGTGTGTGTGTGTGTGTGTGTGTGTGTGTGTGTGTGTGTGTGTGTGTGTGTGTGTGTGTGTGTGTGTGTGTGTGTGTGTGTGTGTGTGTGTGTGTGTGTGTGTGTGTGTACACGTGAATGTGTCGGGCCGATTGAACTCTGCAACCGATTCTGTTGTGGCCTTTTCCACTGACCGCTCAGGTCTCGGTGTCCCCTTGGCACCTAAAGTACAGAGGCAGTTACTGCTGTTTCCCGTCAACCCAGACCTCAAAGGGCATTGAGGTCGTTCCTCTACAAGGCATCAGTGATCATCATGAGCTTGATGGCAGCGGCAATTTTTGAAGCAGCTGACCTCTGTTCTTGTGTGTGTGTGTGTGTGTGTGTGTGTGTGTGTGTGTGTGTGTGTGTGTGTGTGTGTGTGTGTGTGCGTGCGTGCGTGAGGTTGAGTGTGTACTGTATGTGGTGTGTGTACTTCTGGATCTGACAGAAGCCATGACATAGCTGTAGACATTAGCTAATTGTCACAATTTGGATTGTCCTTGGGCTGGAGTTAGCCATTCATGTTGTCCTTTGTACCCTTAAAGGGACACCAGGCAAGCCTGATGCTTTTTCTCTACGAAACTCCACCTCGCTCGGTCTGAAGCTCTTTTCCTTTTCTTTGCATCTTCCGTCAAGGATTTTCGCTGCTTATAATGGCTCTGCCATTATACACACGTTTGCAACAATCGCTAGTGTTTCGTTAGCCTGCCTCTGTGCTGTGGATGCAGGATGTAAACTGATCCTGCTTCGGTCGGCGGGTACGATACACTGAACTTGCAAGCGGGATATTCTTCCTACAGGCAGTAGGGGCGGGCGAAAGAGTCTTCATTCACCCTGTAATGAGTCATTTAACCATTTACCAACTTACGAAGATGAGTAATGAACATGAAAACGTTGCCTGGTGTCCCTTTAACTTCAGTTTGATGTCTTCAGAAATTTGTTCATTTGAATATGAATCTTTCTATGAATCATAAAAATCTTTGTTTATTCATTTGAATATGAATATGTCTATGAATCATTGTAATAATCTGTGTGTGTGTGTGTGTGTGTGTGTGTGTGTGTGTGTGTGTGTGTGTGTCCAGGTTACAGGATGCGGGCAGCAGTAGCGTGCAGTCTCTGTCCCTGTCGGAGAGCCACCTGGCAGAGCTGGACGGCGAGACGCTGCGTCTGTTTGGCGCCGGCGCGCTGGAGGCCCTGGAGCGCGGCTGGGGCGTGCAGACCGCCGCCGCCGTCACCACCATCGCATTCCGCTACATCAGCTTCGACGCCATCGTCCCCACACTGCCGCGCATCCGTGTCAAGTTTCCCAACCTCGCGGTGAGCACTACCAATGGGCCTTGGCCACACACATACCACACACACAGGTGTAGCCAGGTGTCCTGATAGAGGCGTAGTGGGGCCTAGTGTGGTGGTGGATATAAATCTGATTAAACTGAGACTTCAGCAATTCTGAGTGTGGCAAGGTAGTCACACAGCAATGAGGTATTCACACAGCAACATACCGTCTATTATATATCAAAATGGCAGGACTTGAAGAGTCCTTGAAGAGAATATCATAAAGGTATCAGAAAAACAATATTGTATGCATTGTATACATGCAGTTCAATATTTTAAACACAGTTAGTGTAACTTAAAGTATGATAATATAGAAACAATATATCTTATTCTTCCATGTACAGTGTACTCTAGCATACTGTTTGACCTGTCCACCCTCCCACCCCACAGCACCTTATCTTCCTGGAGACCAACATCAGCCGTCTGCCCCAGCTGGCCGCCCTGGCGCAGGTGCGGCGGCTGGACCAGATCACCGTCCACCCCGAGGGCAACCCTGTGGTGGGCCTGAGCGTCTGGAGGTCCTTCCTGCTCTACCGCCTGCACCACTTCAACCTGCAGAGGCTCAATGGCGTGGAGGTAGAGCACACACCACACCAGCACACACAGGCTCACAACCCAATCCTAGTGATTGGGGTTGATGGTCATGGAGTTTTATTGTATGTATGTGTGTGTGTGTGTGTGTGTGTGTGTGTGTGGGGGGGGGGGGGGGGGGGTGTAGTTGACAACGAAAAAATGTGACCCTGCAAGTCGTTTTGCGCACAGTGCTATTTTGAGAAAATCCACGATAAACAAACGTAGGGGTTAAAATGTTGAATTTCACGTTTTCGCATAATTTGACAGTATACAGTCTACACTTTCATATTGTGAACAAATTTCATGGATACACATACATTTTGACTGTTAAACCCTGACTTTATTTAGGTGAAGATTCAACACATTAGCAGTCATTCCCATTGTCCACGCCGCTATAAGGTTTTACGGTAGAGCTAAATTTTACTCATTACTCGTTACTCAATGTGTCAGCTCCCTATCGTTCTTGGCAGATGTAACCGAATATGAATTTGTGAAAGACTTGTGTTTCAGGGCATGAACGGTCAAAAGCACAAACTTTTAGAAATATCCTGGCGTCATTTTATGGACCAGGAGAAGTTTTCCATTGACGTAGCGCATTTTAAAAGTAGTCTATGCTAGGCCTATACACAATCTGTGTACACAGAACTTCCTCTCCCCTTACTTCCCCTGAAATACATTAATTATATTCTATAGTGACCAAAGCTATATCAGTTCAGTTGGGGATCAATAAAGTATCTATCTATCTATCTATCTATCTAAAGTGACTGGTTTCGCCTTGCAGGGTCACAAATGGTCATCTGGGGGTCTGTACAATCCCATGTTTCTAATTTGAGGAATTCACCTTATACACTAGATAACTTTCACCTTTATTAAGATAAACTATATAAATTTGAGCTATCCAAGTATAACTTACCTGTACTGTAAATCTCTGAAGGTCATGTGAGCTTGGGTGCCATGTTTTTGTGTGTCAGGTGACCATTAATGATGTCATTGCGGCGGAGCGTCTGTTTGGAACGCTTGGTCACATCGCTGCCACGGAAACACCACACTGCCGACTGCTGCTGCTGCTGGAAGAGAGCAGGTGAAGTCTAGAGGCCTGAGAGTGTGTGTGTGTGTGTGTGTGTGTGTGTGTGTGTATGGTCCTCTTTGTCTCTGTGTGTGTGTGTGTGTGTGTGTGTATGTGTGTGTGTGTGTGTGTGTGTGTGTATATGTGTGTGTGTATGGTCCTCCGTTTGTCTATGTGTGTGTGTGTGTGTGTGTGTGTGTGTGTGTGTGTGTGTGTGTGTGTGTGTGTGTGTGTGTGTTGATGGTAATTTTGATACCATAGATTTAATAGAGACCCAGTCAGACCAATAGTATGAAAAAAGCGTTGGTCATCCCATCTCACGTGGACTACGCTGAATCAGACTCTGATTAGTGGCAACCTAACTCTATCTCTAAATACAGTCACACACAGATATACACAGGGACAGTACAGATAAAGTCATTACATAGAATCATACTTTTAGTAATCAAAGTGACCCACTAATGAGAAATGCAGAACATTAAACCACATATTGGAATATTGGGCATAATGCAGAACATTAAACCATATATTGGAATATTGGACATAATGTTCTTTTCCACTTTCTCTCAGTGTGTGTGTGTGTATGGTCCTTTGTGTGTGTGTGGTCCTTTCTGCGGGTGTGTCTTCACCTATGTGAAAGAGAGATGGTGAGTGCTTGGTTATGTGAACGCAAGGTTTTGTATTCACAAAAGGTGTGTGTGTGTGTGTGCCAAAGTGTGTGTGGTCCTCTCAGTGTGGAGGATCAGAATGGAATCTATTGTGTGTTCTTAAGCATATGTGCCTGTGTGTGTGTGAGTTACAAAACTAGAATGCCATTATGTCTGCAATGTGTGTGTGTGTGTGTGTGTGTGTGTGTGTGTGTGTGTGTTTTGGGATGTGACGGGGCGTGACGCGTCGCTTAGCAGTGTGTAGCCAGTGTAGAGCTGGGCTGAACCTTCCTGCAAATGGCTGCTTCAGTGGCTGGCAGACACACCTGTAGACTAGCACCTTCGGCCCAAGCCCGGTAGGTGCACAGGTTAACCCTCACACACAAGCCATTCAAACCCAACACACTCACTCACTCAAACCCAACACACTCACACACTCACTCACTCTCTTTCTTTCTCACACACACACGCAATCACACACACACACACACACAGACACACACCCGTGGTAAACTGTCTGTCAGCGCGCTGCGGAAACGCCAGCACACATTCCGCTTCGCTAGCCCCCAGCGTTTGGCCTGCTCTGCCCCTCGCTGCTCCGCGGGGTGATGATGACGTGATGAATCACTGAGCACCGAGTTGAACTCAGGCCGCCGCGCAGCAGCAGCTAATCTATTGGATAAGAGGCCGCAGCGCATCAGAGCCAGTGTTTTTCTTATGTGTTAATGTTTTACCCACAAGGTGCCCTTTACAGTATTTTATTTCATTCAGCTGGCAACATATTAACTAAAAGTGTTTTTTCAAAGAGATTAAAAGGTCTCTTGTTTCACATTGAGATGGGCAGTAGAATGACCTGAGGCAGTAGAAAGGGGTTCATTGTGGACTGGCCATTCCTCAGGCAGCAGTGAGATAGTGAAATAGTACAAATGTAAGAGAACTGGGCTGATAGATATTAAATGTGTGTGGGGGGGGGGGCACGATGCCAACCCATCTTTCCCACACGCACCCTGATACTCTTCATTGTCCCATCTGAATAAAGGCTTAAAGGGCAAAACATATACTTCAAAAACAGATTACTCAGAGAATGGAATTACAGACATAATTCAGATGTAATTACAGATGTTTTTGTCTGTTTGGTTAAAACACTCACACTGTGTGTGTGTGTATGTGTGTGTGTGTGTGTGTGTGAGAGAGAGAGAGAAAGAGAGAGAGATTTAATAATAGTTGGTGAGAAAGAATACATGGCTTAGTGTGTTTATAATAGGTGTGTGTGGGTGTAGGTGTGTGTATGAGAGAGTGATTGTGCGTTAATAATAGTTTGTGTGGACCCCAGCTGTGGCGCAATTGGCTGGGGCACCCGTCCCGTGGTCCTTTCCGGATCCCACTCCTGCTCTCTCTCCCATTCGCTTCCTGTCACTCTCCACTGTCCTATCATTAAAGGCATAAAAAAGCCCCAAAAAATATACCGGTACTTTGATAGTTTGTGTGTTAGTATGCATTCATGGCTTTGTGTGTGTGAGTATTTAGAATAGATGTGTGGGTGGGTGTATGAGAGAGTGAATGTGCGTTAATAATAGTTTGTGTGTAAGTATGCATTCATGGCTTTGTGTGTGAGTATTTATAATAGATGTGTGTGTGTGTGTGTGTGTGTGTGTGTGTGTGTGTTTGAGGCTGAAGAGGTGCAAGCCAGCTCTTGCTCTGGCATCAGCTGGCAGAGATGCGCCCTCTGCATGGGCGCGAGTGGCTGATTGAGTGCCTGGCAGATGTCTAATCGCGGCCGTTCAGCCCCGTCACCAGCCCACTCATGCCAGGAGGAGACGAGGCGAGACCAGACGAAACCCGATCAGATCAGATGAGGCTTCAGCACAGCCCACCGCCGAGCTCTCTCCACTTCCTGCCAGCATTTCAATACGGCTGCTGCCAGCTGTGGGCATTCATTTGGCCTCTGTGTGTGCGCGCGTGTGTGTGTGTGTGTGTGTGTGTGTGTCTGTGTATGTGTGTGAATGTGTGTGTGAGTGTATGTGTGTATTAGTATGTGTGTGTGTGTGTGTGTCAGTGTGTGAGTGAACCTGCAGCATCAGTGTCTGTTCATGTGTGTGTGTGTGTGTCTGTGTGCGTGTGTGCATATGTGTGTGTGTGTGTGTATTTATTGTGCATGTATTTCTGTCTTTGTGCAAGGATTGTTTTAATCTCTCTTCTCTACCTTGTCGCGGTTATGCTGCTATGTGTCTGTATGGGATATAATAGGCTCATTATGCTGATGGGTCAGGCCACTCTACTGGTATTTGTTCAAGATGTAGCCATGCTTGTTACTATGGCTTTTGCTACAAAGATCATAGTTGTGTACACACACATACATGCATGCACAAACATATGTACACATGCACACACTGTATATCTGTATTCATACACATACACATACACATACACATACACATACACATCAGGCACACTCTCTCCCTCTCTCTCTCACTCACACACAATCTCTCTTTCTCACACACACACACACATGTATATCTGTATTCATACACATACACATCAGGCACACGCTCTCTCTCCCTTCCACTTTCTCTTTCACACACACACACACACTCCGAGCAGGGAATCTGAGCTGTCATTGTTTTAGTGCTTATTCAACTAATTCTCTCCTCAGTGGATTGATGTCATGGTTACAGCGGGGACTTTTGTCAGTGATTATTGGAAGCCTGATTCTGGAAGCATATGATAATCCTCCCTGGATGCTCACTGAAATTGTATCAGGTGTAATTGGCGAGGTCAGTCTGAGGTTAGCTAATAATTACGGCAGAGCGCCCGAGTATTTTGATCTGGCACTGCACGCGTTTGTGTGTCTGTGTATGAGTGTAAATGGGTGTGTGTCTGTGTATGTGTTTAATAGGGTGTGTGTTTGTGCCTGTGTGTGTTTGAGGGCATCTGTGTCCTCCATTGTGCATGTCTGAAATTCTGGCAAAAGCCCTGCTACTCCCACCCCTGTGGAAAACTGGAGGCGGTTTTGATGAGCGGTCTGTGCTCTCATCCTGCATTTCTCACAGAAGGGGCAGGCATACTCTCAGTTTCACTCTCTCTCTCTCTCTTTTGTCTCACTGTCACGGACTATCCCATCTCTCTGCTTTCTTTCCTTCAGCCTTCTTTTCTCTTTCATTATGTCCCTCTATCTCCCTGACCCTCTCATTCTTTCTCTTCCTATCAGGTATACACACACACACACACACGTGCACACATGCATGCACGCATGTACATACACACACACACACACACACACACACACACACACACACACACACTCACTCACTCACATACTCCGTCTGATCCTAACAGGTATTTATGCCTGCAGCCCCATGTCGGTGCCCTGGCACCAGGTCTGCCATCGGCTTATGTGTGCAACACTCGCTCAGATGAATGCTGACAGACATGTAACATCCTTTCACTGTTGTTCCT